>NW_020955461.1:354901-441498 GCF_003031625.1 Empidonax traillii | reverse complement strand
GCCTACCCAGAGAGGTGGTGGATTCACCATCCCTGGAGGTTTTTAAACAGAGATTGGACGTGGCCCTTAGTGCCATGACATAGTAATTGGAGTTGGATCAGGGGTTGGACTCGATGATCTTGGAGGTCTTTTCCAACCCAATCTATTCTATGATTCTATGATTCATTCAGCATCATCGTCACACGTCACTCAGCTCTGCCCCACATCAGGGCACAGCACGTTGCCCATACCAGGCACACACGTGCACATATTCACACAAGCCTCGCCTGTGCACAAGAGTGAGCACCTTGAGCTCCTGAGCCTACGTGCAGAATCTTCTTTGCATGGGAACAGCCTACGTGCAGAATTTTCTTTGCATGCACATCATTTGTTCTGTAGTGCCTATCCTGGCAAAATCAAGGCTGGTGCTAGAATGCGATGGCCTTTTACATATGCCTAGATGGGAGTTAGTCATTATGCATATTTTAAGCCTATTGTCAAATTTTGGCATATCCATTATGAGCCAAGATTTTTCTTTAGATGTGGCTTAGAAGAAAGTGCCAATTTGTGCACCTGCATTGCAAGAGGAACCAAAATTGCCAGCTTCTGTGGAATTTCAGTTTATATCGCTTGTGTGTGAGCAAAAAGAAACAGAACTCATGGCAGCTGCTTTTTCCAGCCCAGAACCACACCATGACTGCAATGTCAGTTGTTTCTGTACACATCCAGTTTTGTATCCCAATCGCATTATTAATTCTGGTTCCAATATAGATGACACATAACCTATAAAGACTTACATATAGCTCAGGCAGAGACATCCTGAAATGCTACAGCACAACATATGGAAACAACTCTCTATTTAAAAAAAAAAAAAAAAAAAAAAAAAAAGACCGATGGCTGTAATATAGCTGTGCAAAAGAGTGGTTTATATTCCTGGACACCTATAAGCAATACTGTAGGAATGTGATGAAGACATTAGGAAAGAAGTTTATCACTGATGGTTGGTCAACTTTTGCGTTATAAATGTTTTTATTCAAAAAATTATGATTTAGTTGTAACTTTCTTGGACTCTAAATACAGTTTCAATAAAAATACCCTCCATACTTATTGTTTAAAAGAACAATTGAATCTGTATTCACATTTGAATGTTTGGGGGTTTAACTCAAAAGATATCTTTAATTTAAATTGCTATGCAGGGGCCTTTTATCCTCATAGGTAACAAATGCTGGGCAATAAAATACTTTTTTGTTGTTGTTTCAATGGACCTTTCTGCTTTATGTAACAGATTATTAGAGCTGTTCTTGTATCTTGAGACAGACATACAATGAGAAGTGAAAAACAAAACTACCAGATTAGTGAGAGGAAGAGGAGGGCACAGGGAAAAGAGGTCTTACCAACAAGCCCTCTCGCAAGTGTTTGGGAGTGAATAAAATCTGGTGCAGTAGGAGACCATATGTGCTCCTGACATAAGTTGCTGTGGGTATCAGCTTACCGTTCATGCAAAGGACTGCTGCTCATAGTTAGCAACAGTTCTTTTTTTTTTTTTTTTTCTTTTTTTTTTGAGTTTATTTAATACCCAATAACATTATAAAAATCCCCAGAGTGTGTACACAACAAACTATCAGTGATCCTCAAATACGCATTAAAAAAAAAATCTGTGTCTGTGTATGTATCTATTTCTTGCCATTGAGTGCAGCTTGCTTTCTCCCGATGCATCCCTCTTCTCACAGCCAGTTATGAATGGCACAGCCAACCTGTGAGTGCCATCATCAAGACTGTTTTATGGACATAAAGTAAGATAAAGCTCACATGCAAATAAATAATTAGCAGCCTTAAATATGAGGTGAAAAATAAATTATACAGAATTGAAATTCAATCAAGATAGAAAGTTTATGTTTGACAAAGTAGTTGAAAACTGGAATTTAACTAAACCTAATCATAACTAAAGACCTAGATATGTAGAAAGCAGAGGTCAGAATTTTCAAATTAATGTAAATCTGTATTCAGGTACTTACATGAAAAGTTTGTTTTCAAACTTAAGAAAAAAACACTTCAAATGGAAGGCCTATGCACTTGGAAAACCATGGAAGCTAAAGCAGCTGTCAAAGCCAAGTTGCTTTCTAAGGTGCTTACATATGATTTTGGTAACCAAACATAAACCAATTCTGAAAATATTGCAAATCACCGATACTGGAGCATATCCTGGGCAACGAGTGCCCTTTATTTTACTGTCTTTTCAGGGTAAATACAGAATACTACAAAATAAGTTCCTCTAATATTTTCTGGAGCCACAGGTAGATTCTTCAGTTAGTGTAGGTAGTTATTACACCAGGAAGAGCATGAAGTAAATTAATTACTGTGATTTAAACTTCTAAAAATGGTGACAGGAAAGTTCCCCCAGACTTTTATTTTCAATCTGGTCAATCTCACTGTAAGCAACCAGGACACATAAAAGGAAATATTTTAGGCTATTGTGCCCTGTATAATGTCTTTCACTGTTTTATTTCTCTCTGCTTTTATTTTGCCAGGGCAGGAAAGCAGTGACAATTATAGGCCATGTGGTCTTAGTCTGACAATCTGGATTCACCAGGAGCTCTAATCATTGCACAGCACTGGAAGGTCATAGGCACACACTCCATGAACCAAGCCTCTGTCCAGCAATTCCGTATTATCACCTCTTTCTCTGTGCAACGTGAAGGGGATAATTGCTCTTTAAACCCTACTACCATGACTTCACAGCATCAGAAGGAAGAGAACAGACCCACTAGGCACCAAGTTCCCATTTCTCCGTTGTCCTGGTGGCCAGCCCACCTGTATGGGTGGTAGAAAGCTGCAGTTCTGCAGGTTTAGTGGCACCTGATCCCAGTCAGAGCAATGCTGCAGAGACCTGCAATGTCTTCCACGGGTCGGTGATGCTCACTGTGGGAGCTGCAGCTCCAGCACCAGTGAAAACATCAAAGTCACTGGAGTAACCACCAGGACCAGATGCTCTCCTGAGCGATACCTCAGCCCAGCTTTCCCAGCAGCTGAAGACAGAAGATCTCGTATTTTCTTCTCTGATCCCTCCCCTTGAATCTGAGGCTGGCCAATTTTGTCCTAAGGTTGGGTTCCTTCCCTAACACAGACAAACCATAAGGGAAGGAGAATCAGGCCATACCATTAGTGAGTCATAAAGCACGGCCTTTAACATTTTCACATTACACATGTGAAGAAGAAAGGGGTGTTCAGAGATCAAACAACTCAAAAAAAAAAAAAAAAAAAAAAAAAAAAAAAAAAAAAAAAAAAAAAAAAAGAAAAAAGAAAGAGAAAGAAAAGTTAGCTCCAGCTAACAAGCCTATTCATTTGTACGTGTAATTTGAAACAGAAGGAAAAAAGTCCTGATGTTGACCTTATTACAAAAGGACAAAACTGGCAAGGAAAGGAAATTAGTGATATTGCAAAGAACGAAGAGTTAAAATGAAAATCTTTGAAAGAATTATTTTCACTTAAGCTTGCTTGTTTTAAGCACTTCACTTAAGAAGACTGATTTCTCAGTCTTCATTACACAGTGTGGATGTGCTCCCCTGATGTCAGCTCGTCACACAAAGCCATCAATTGTCTAGTTCTTTTTGAAGTTCTAATATTTCAACAATAAAAATGATATTTTCTGTTTCTAGATGCTATTTGCTCTCTGGTAATTAAAAAATAACTTGACCACATATGTTTTCCTTTATTGTTTTTCTTGTTTTCTTCTTCCTTTTTTTTTTATTTTTTTTTTTTTCAATTTTCCCAAGTCATTACTGGTAGATGTGAGACTTAAAAACTTACTCAGGTTTGTAATTGTATCTGTTTTCATATATAAAATCAGCAAAAAACGTGAAATAAAAAAACCTAGAGTATTTTCTGCCCATACACACTTATGAATATATACAGTAGATTAAAAAAAAAACAATCTTAATCAATTGCTGAAGTTCCTTGGATCAATGATCTGTAAATGCAAAAAGATTGGCATATTTGATCTAATTGTGTAAATCCAAATGCAAAGTAAACATTCCTAAAGTTTTTGTAGCAGGATTTGATTTTGTTTTCCTTCAGTATTTTTGAACTGAAGGGGCAGATATTAAAGTTTGAAGAGAAAGAGGGAGTTAGTAGAGATAAACTCATTGAGAGTTTCAGCTGCTAAAAAACAATATCTCTTCCAGCAGCAACTGTACCTCTCTGCCAGAGAAACTTCATGTGTGGCTAAACCTTGTCTTTTACATGTACTCTTACACTGGATTAAAAAAAAAAAAAACAAACAACAAAACAACCAGAACAAAAACACCCTACATAGTCAGCGGCCTGAAGTGACTCCAGTTCCAGAGGTGCTGACAGAAAATTCAGCACCATTAACTGTGGGAAGCCACATCTTAGAGTGGTTTGGTGCTCATTACCTTCATTCTTTGATTTGCATGGGAAATCTGCCTCCCCTGCCTCTTGCAGTGCTTTTATTTATCACAGAGGTATCAAATCCCAATTTAGTGTCAGCAAAGGGGACTGATGGCTCATGCTCTGCTTCATGCACAGCTGAAGTGAAATGTCACACCTTTGACATTTTGGCATTGTGCTCCTCTGTGCATAGCATGGAGGTTCCTACACAGGAGACTCGAAGGAACTGCATGCTGAGAGGCCAGAAATCTTACACACGTGTTTCACAGTGCACAAGATAGGAAAAACTGTAGTCTTTATGGTGATGTTTACTCTTTTCCCTATAAGAAAAAGCTTTCCTGCTCCACAACACACATCCTTGTATGTGCCCAGTGCCCACAGGCTGCTGCTGAAGTCTGTTGTTCCTCCCAGGTTGCAGAACTGTTGCTCCTGTCCTTCAGTCCAGTGCCTCAATTAAACCTCTCACCTCTGAGAAGTATCTCCCTTTCCTTCCCCTCCTTTCCATTCTATTTTGTGCTATTTATTTCTAATTAAAAAAAAATAAAATAATAAAATAAAATAAAAAAAGCCCATCGAGGAATTTCTTTCTCAGTCCTCATTCCCAGTCATTTTTTCACTAATGTTTCCAGATGCTGGGGCATGGAGTGTTCACCTTGTTTCCTCTGCCATTTCAAGTTTTACTGACTATATGAGATGAAAGTTGCACAGCACACTCTTGGAGTTGAAAGACATTTTTTTACCCCTTGATCAAACCCAAATACTTTTTTGCTAGATAAAATGTATTGCCAGACAAATGCTCTGAGCAAGTTTCCATGCAGGGGTACGCGCTCCCAGACTTGGCCTCTGTAAGACACAGACCCAGCTCTTCCCCAGCAAGGACTGTTTTCAGCTACGAGCACCACTGTTCTCCAACACTAACGAAGGCCTGAAACAGGGTTTATCTGCTCTCTTTTTTCTGTCTAGAAGTGCAAAGCCAGAGCTTGTCACCCTGAGCTTCCTATTTTTAAGTAATTTGGCGTTCTCATTTCCTTGTGACCTGCTGGGTCACCTTTCTCCAGTGGTGTGCTCTATGTAGCAGTATTTGAAGAACAGGATCTCTGGGGAAGAGGCAACCCTTTAGTTTGGGGTTTAAGTTCCTGAATGCTGTTCAATGCCATTTTGGAGTCTCAAGAAAGCAACAGAAGATTCCTGGGGCCATTTCAAGTGTTCATTCTTGGTCTTCCATCATGACAGCTGGTCAATAAGCAGATGTTGTTCTGCACAAAGGAACCATTCCTACCAAAAAGCTGGTATTATCCTTCATATGACATGAACCACGTGCTTGTGTTAAGGCTATGTGCTCAGAGTGCACGTAACATGAGTTTGTAACTTGCAAACCTCAGAAAATTCTACAGCTGTGCATTACTGACATGCCACCTCTTCCCTGCTCTTGATTGCTATAATCTGATGACAGTAAAATGTGTGAAAAAGATCATCTGCTAATACCAGATTTTACACTGCCTGCCACAGCAACAAGTGAGCCTTTCAAGATGTTCCTGCAGCAAGGCTGATTTTCCATCCGGAGTATAAATTAATGCCTATGAATTGGGAAGTGGCCATTCCAAATGGGGTCCAGAGGTTTAGACATCGTAAGTCAAATTACCTGAGTTTAGTGATTTGAGGGATTTGGATTTTAAGATGCTTTTCTGGTTTTTCAGCTCTTATAATCAAATGGTTGGTTTCATGGAGTTGATTAAAATGGAAATCTTTAGTCTTTCTAGGCCTAATGTTTTCTTCTACCTTAATACCCAATTTGTCAGTTTATGCACCTGCCTAAATTCCTCCTAAAGATAATATATATTTATTCTGTGTTTGTCAAGTTAAAAATTGCATGTGGGTAATCAGTTGGGCCATTCATCTTTCCTTACAGAAGCAAATGACGTATGTCAGATATCCTATAAAAGACAAAGATTTTTTTTTTTTAATTGACTAATAGCCATAAGATCTTCTGTAGTTCCTTGCCAAATCATTAAGTTACAACATGTCTGATACTATTAAAACCCCATTTCAGATTGTGTTTGAGACAGACCATCAGAGCTGAGGAAGGGAGTAATTTCCAGCTATGGGCAAGCAGCAGGCAGGATTCTGTTCCCACCAGTGGGGCAGCCAGGTGCATCTGCATTCTCTTACCATATACCCTCAACTCCCACAAAGACTCCCTGTGTTGAGTTTGGCTGGGGTACAGATAATTTTCTTACTAGTAGCTAGTATGGGGCTGTGGTTTGGATTTGTGACCAAAAAGGTGTTGATAATTCAGGGATGCTTTCATCATGGCTGAGCAGCGCTTACACAGCACCTTTTCTGCCTCTCACCTCATCCCACCAGTGAGGGGGCTGGGTATGCACAAGGAGCCAGGACAGCTGATCCCAAATGATCATAAGGATATCCCACACCATATGTGTCATGCTCAGCATATAAAGCTGGGGGAAGAAGTAGGATGGGTGGCACATTCAAAAAGTGATGGTGTTTGTGTTCCCAAATCACCATTATGTGTGATGTAGCCCAGATTTCCTGGGGATGGCTGAATACCTGCCTGCCTGTGGGAAGTGGGGAATTAACTCCTTGTACTGCATTGCTGATGTGCGTGGCTTTTGCTTTACTTATTAGACTGTTTTTGTCTCAACCCACGAGTTTTCTCACTGTTACCCTTCCTATTCTCTTCCCTAGCCAGTGGGTGGAATGAGTGGCTGTGTGAGGCCGGACTGTCAGCTGGGGTTAAAATACGACATTCCTTGTGTTTTGACTTACCTCTCCACCTTCTTCCCGTATCTCACATCTGGGTCCTCCCTGGCACCCTTACCTCACCTCCTAATACAGATGTTATCTCATCAAAATCACTCTCACCCTGCCCTCACCCAGTCCTGCTGTCTCAGGACAGGTTGGGTTACTGCAGCCAAGCGGGGTGAGCAGTTGTACAACAGACCTGCCACTTTGCATGCAGAGAGCTCAGGGAGATACCTCCCTCTGGACTGCTACCATTCACCAGGAACTGTGTGAGGTGGTGATTATGCCTCGGCTCCTCTGAGCTCTTGCACTTTAGGAAAGGTGTTCATGACGTATCCTTTGAAGTGACTAGCAGATCACCAATGATAAACAGTTCAGCAGCATCTGAACAAAATAATTGCTATTTATGTACACAAAAATACTTTCATGTCAACTCCTCCTTTCAAATCAAGCAGGCAAAATACTGCAATTACTTTTCATGACAAAGACTTCTAAAAGAACAGAACATGGACAGGATTTTGGGTTTAGATGCGTTAGGTTACTTGAGGGAACTGCTCCGTTTTGTCTGGGTTTTTTTGTTGTTTGGGTTTCTGATTTGATCTTTTTTAAAGCTTTTTCTCCTGATCTTCTCCAGATTCTCTGAGGTGGTGTGGAAGTAATTTGGTCATTCAGAGAGAACCTTTTTTTTTTTTTTCCTTTTTCTCACTTTCTTTGCCCCCTAAAGGAGAAAGCAGTTTTCTGGGGGGTTGCCTCTGCATTACAGAACTGGTGCGGGACTGTCCCTCCTCCCCATGGCATGAGTCTGGATATGCCATTACACATGCACATGGCATACAAAGGAACAGGTACCTCTAGGGGTCACACACACATACATGCATGATCTTATTCAATTAGTAAACTACAGCTTCTTTGTCAGTGAAATCTACAGAATTAACTCTTATCAGTGCTGACAGCAATATCAACCCTTGAATCACTTTGAAGCCAAAGGATCTGAGAAGGGGCAATGCACTTTCTACTCGATCTACAAATTGTCCCATATTTTCTTCTTGAGTGAACTGAAACTCAGTTAAAAAATACACAGATATGAGATTTCCTGTACCTGCTGGTTAATTAGGCCTAATAAATCCTGCGTGAGATGTCTTAACAGATGAAAACTGGCGCACAAATGAACAATAGCAGGTCTTAAATCAAAGGTTCTGATCTCTCCTCAGATGATCAGCATTCCCTCCCTTTGTTGGCAAGGCTAGTTAGAAGGAGAAATTGCTTTACTGGAGCTGGGCTTATTATTTGAACAAAATTATCATCACTGAAAGACTTCACATTGAGCTTGCAGATGACTGTAAGTCAAAACCAGATGATTTAAAGTCAAAACCAGATGAAATGCACATAAATGGCAGAACACTTACATTCCTTGGTGTTAGGAGGCGCCAACAAGCATGAGTAGCAAACCATCCCGTAGATATTGCGAGGTCTGTTTTCCAGCATGTAGTAACTGCAATGAAGGGCAAGATGAGGCAAAACAGTGTAAATTAATATGCTACAACTGAGCACGGTTCAGCAGCAACCAATTATATGGAGATAAAATCATTAAAAGAAAAAACTTTTATAAGCAATGTGATGCAAAGATTCTTTTTTTTTTTTTAATTGTCTGAATAGAGACAATTCTTCCTTTCCTCCTAAAAGGTAATTAATCAAACATCAAGACATGACAAGAAGTGGTAACACTGCCTAAAACAACGTTATTCTCCCTGCTGAGTTCAAGCTGCAATTTACAGCATGCCCCGAAATAAGATTTTTCAAAATATGGGAATGCTATTTTTTGAAGCAGTAATCTTTCAAGCAAGAGCACCAGTCGGATATGGTTGGCTGATTTTATTCACAAACACCATATGAATAATCTCCTTAATGTTAGAACCAAACCTGAGCCAAATCATAATAAAAAATACAGGAAAACACCACACTTACAAGGCAAAGCAGATTAGGTTTTACAGGTTTGGTTTGGGTTTTTTTTACCTCCTTGCTGTATTGTTTATAAGTTAGTCTTTGATAGTGGAATTACAGTGTGAAGGAATTTGAATTTCATGATTTGAACTTCTGGGCTGCTAATACAGTCAGTGTTGGAATAAGGTAATTGGTTATGCAAGAGTTGGATCCACATGCACCTTAATGAGTAAATTGCATCAAAATCATACATACGTTGATGTAACATCACACAGTTGATGTTATGGATATGTCTTTACAAATCACTTGTAAATGACTACAGATCTTAATGAAGAGATGAATAAATTCATCATCCATTCTGTGTAGACAGGTACTTGACATTACAAACACTTTATACAATGGGGAATCTGTTTTCTGCTCGTATGTACCTGTCTATGCATGTGCAGTATAGTTTTGTTGGTTGGTGTTTGTTTCTTTTTTCTTTTTTTTTCTGGAAAATGTATGTATTGTTAGGAAATCACTGCTGACACTGTTCATCAAAATCAGTTTGTGCACTAATGAATGATCCAGATAAGGGATATAGCACCAGCAAATGGAGTACATAGAGATGCAAGGGAGATACAGGGACTGGAGGAACCTCAGAGAGCAGGTGAACTGAACATAGTTCCTCATTTCTTACTGGTTTTAAAAGATGCACCCTCACTCCTCCCTTCAAATGTCTCTTGTGCCCCATCTGCCACTCTGCCCTTCCCTCACGAGCAAAACTTCATCCTTCCTCTCTTATGGGAGCCTATGTAATATCAGGTTGTAAAGCAGCTAATAAATAAGCAGGAAAAGATTGCCAAACCACAAAACAAAAGAGTGGAAGGCCAAAGATACATATAAATTTATGAAGAAAAATACAGGACAGTTAGGATCCACAGTCTAATAACTGCGGTGGTTTAGGAAAGGCAAACAATCCTTCTGACAGTTAATTAAATCAAGCTGGTGGAATAATTCTTGGTTTTCGCCACAATGCAGGATGGTGGAATGCAGAAAACTGAAGAGGATGCTCATGGTAGGCAACTGTTGACCCATTTGAGTAGGAAACTCTGCAGCTGCAAACATTAGTGATTCACCCCCATGAAGTACTGGCAACAGACTTGTGTTTCTGGTTACTTTTCAGTGCACCAGATATTAAAGGTAAGGTCGGAAATATCTGATCACTTTATGTCACTAACTATGGAGGAGAAGTGGCCCGGTAATGAAATAATGAATTTTCACAGTATTACTCTTCCACTATGAGACTCATTCTTTCTTTCCTTGGCACCTGCCAGGCTCAGGTTTGAAAGTGTTACAGGCAAAACCTTAGAGTAAAAGCTAGACTGAAAAATGGACTTGTTTTCCTGCTTAGCATCATGGTGGTTTATCTTGGGTTAACCTTGGTAGTGCCATGTCACACTCAGGGACCTGGACCCAGGTTTAGGTCTGCTGTCCTGCAGGGACCAGGGCACCTGGGACTAGGGCAGGAGGTGGAGGAGGGCAGGGACTACCATTCTCCGCAAAGGACAGACTGCAGAGAGACAGTAAGAAGTCGGTGAGCACATGGGTGGAGGCATCTGCTGCCTTATTCAGAATGGGGTGGGGGAGCATGAGGGGTCTTAATTTCATTAGAAATTCACTGGCTAAACCTTTTCATCCAGAAAACAAATGAGAGTTCACTGCTTCTCTTAAAACATCTCAGAAAAGAGAACTGAATGTGGATTTGCTGGAACTATGGAACACATGAGAAGCGGAAGCCTCAGTAGCAGAGGCATCTCTGACTACATTTAGAAAGAATTATCCCATTGCAATTCTACATTGTGAGGAGACTTGGGACTTAATTCAAGATGAAAATAGGTGTTGGGGCAGCATAAGGGATATGTATCTTATGTACTTGGCCTGTTCTTACTCCTCCATGGGTTTCAACTAGTGGTCACTACTGAAAGAAGTCAGACGACCAGGCTAAAGGGACCCTTGCTCTGACCTGCTGTGGCTGCTTGCAGTTAGCTGTGATCTCAATTACACTCCAGGAACACCTAATGGATCATCCCATTGAGGGAAATAGTCTGACTCACACCTAATTTCCACATTCTTGACCTGTCTTATTTGGCATGATAGAAGAGCTTCTGGGCAGGAGCAGAGAACAAAGCCTGCAGTGTCCCAGGAGGTTCAATCTAGGTACCTCTAGAGTTCACTGGCAACTGGACTTTGGTTTTGAGGATCACAGCTTCAGAGCTAAGCCCTTAAAATCTTTCCTGGCCACAGTCTTGCATCCTTTTTTTAAGTGTAACAGTGCTATTTTTATTTTATATTGGAGGAAAGACAGAGAAGCAGTGGATGACTCCTTCTCTTGTACCAAAGGTCTCTTTCTTCCCTGAAATTGATTATAAGAGTGAAAAAAAAAAAAAAAAAACAAACACAAAAAAAACCACCATCAACAACAACAAACAACAACAAAACCAGAAGGAAAATATATAATTATCCAGCACTTATTTTAAGATGAAGTATAAAGGACGACACTTGTAGCCACTGGAAAAGGCTGCCAGTTCAGTGGTATTTTGTCTGAAAACTCTTGCTCAGAATGTGCCATATGTTCATCTTTTCCTTGGGCCGCTTTACTGAGCTGGTGAAATCTAGCAAAGGGATGGGATGTCCCTAAATGCAGATGTGGGCTGTTACTTTGGGAAGATCAGCAGCACATTATGGAAGCAGTCCTCTGAAATTGGAAACCTTTTTTCCCCCCCCCTCATATTGACTCAGGGGCTCTTTTAGGTTTACTGCCCAGGCAAGGGAGCCCTCTGCCAGCTGCTACTCACCCTGATGTCTGGCTGTCCCTGTGACACCGGGGGCAAACTCTGAGGACTCTAAGTAGCATGAGGAGTCAGGGCAGCTTCAGAGCTGGTTTTAGCCCATGTTTAGTTTACCTTGAGAGTTCCATCTATTCACGCTTGGACTGAGGGTGTTTCTTCCTAACTGCCAGCTTTGCCAAACAATCCCGGGACCTGCGAGTTGCACAGGAGCGGCACACAGCCAAATTCCGGCAGGCCAGTTTCTGCTACAGGCTACACCTGTGCAAACACGATGTTTTGAGATTTCTCCCCAAGCACCAGCTGTGCAAGCTGATTATTTTCAGCCAGCACCCTACTACCACCTGGGTGACCTCATTAGTCCTGACAAAAATTGCAAAATAGCAACTGTGGCCACTATTTAAGTTTCTTGCTCTTTATGATGTATGAGGGGAAGTCAAGAGGGAGCTCTTTTCAAATCACATCATCAGTCTGTTTGGCTGGCAGTTAGACAAGTCCTTAATTTTATTTGTAAACTGTGAAAATTTCACACAGACTCACTGATATAATAAACCTGGAAGCCTGCAGGGCCTCTTTAACAGGGTTCTCTGTGCTATAAGGAGTGTAGGTTATCCAGTATGTGCAAACTGCACAAAACCCAAATGTCAGTAGGAATTTCTCCCTAAACCAAAGTGGCACAGTGGCAGAAACTGAAAAGGTATGTAAGGTGAGGTTGTATTTTAGAGTTTACTCACCCTACAAAAAACCATCTTTGTCACCATTCCTATCAGAATTATACCAGAGCATAAGAGACCATTACAAAGATGGACTTAGTAAACACTATCTATTTTAAGCCCCTTCAGCCAGCCGTGAAACTTGTTTTGAATCTGAACAACAGCACATACACACTACATTAGCAGTTCCTTAGGCCCTTTTCTGTTGGCTAGAAAGGATCCTGAGAGACTAAAATGCCTTGGTAAATCTCACCTAACAGCTACGTTTGCAAATGCTGTCAACTGCTGACAAATGTGCCAGCTGGTCACATCTGGAGAAGAGATATTTTATGCTCCCAAACACGCGAGAGTGCCTGCATAGACCCTACAGGGTATCCAAGACATTTTCATGCAGCTCATTTGTAGGATGCAGGATGCAGGACCTAGAAGGTGGCCTTCTGAAGCTACAGATGGAGTCTGAGCTGGATTTCTTAGAGCATTTAAAATGGCACTGCACACCTGTGCTTGTTCCCTTCCCACTTCTAGTAAGAGAAAAAGTTTTCTAGTTGTTCCAAACAGCTATTTCTTCAGTGAGGTTTCAGTAAGATTAACGACATCTTCTTTAGAGTCCCTTCCAACCCTAACCATTCTATGATTCTGTGATTTATTAACCTCACCAATGCTTTTGAAACATTTAAATGTATTGTTTTAGCAGAGACAAAAAAGCATAATTCACCATAATTTCCCCTACAGTCAGCTAGGGCATGAAGAAAGGCTGTCAGAGACTTTGACATTAAGAAAGTATTTTCCGGTGCCTTGGGTATAGCAAAGGTCTGTGGATAAGTCCTTACCCCGGGAGACAAGGACCACACTCTGCATCATTCTCCTGATCACCAGGTGTCATGACTGTGGCTCGGAAAAAACCCTCACAGTCTTTGTGCCGTCTGCATATCTGGTAACCTCCTCTGGAAAACTTCTCTGAAGGGCAGGGGATGCAGCCATAGTCCTCATCTTTGGTGCCATATCCACATGTCTGCAACAACATAAAGTCACTGAAAAGCAGTCTTGTGCTGCACACCAACTTCTAGCAAAAGAGAATGTTCATAGCCTGGTTCATTGGCTTTGCAGCACAAAGGGAGAGAAGTCTATTGTTTGGCCCATTAGTGTCAGTCCTAAAAAGGCCATGCAGGGATATAAGGATGCAGCATGCTGTGTGCTGGAGAGGGAGAACTGGAGCATCATACTCCTTGTAAGGGGCCCCCCATAGCTACTTCTATCATAGCCCAGCAAATCGTGGAAGTGACTTTCAGCTGCTGCTTAGATAGAAGCTGAACTGAAAATGGAAGAGTGGAGGAGACTACTACAGGAGAAACACAGCTGCAGCAGGGCTATCAGCAGCTTCCACGCTAGGAGAGCCCAGAGGGAATATCACAAAAGGCAATGTTTGGATGAGATTTTGTAACCTCTGAACTCACATGTCTCAGCTGAACATTACGTTTAGATTACATAAAACTAAAACCAACTGGTTATTATTCAAACGTCCTTGTTCAGGACTACCAACTGTGTGAAATGTTTGCAATAGGATGTTTATCCCATTAAAACCAAACAGGATTTCAGTAATTTATTTTTTTTTAATAAGCAACAATTATCTGTTGTAAATCAAATGGTTACTTAGGAACCATAATTTAAAATGTTGCAGAAACATCCAAGTTCCTCTAGTGCCAAAATATCTTAGCAGGAGAGCAAAAGTAAATTGCTGGTGTGGGGGGCCAGCAAGCATGCCAGACTAACCGATTTATCACACCATGCCGGAACAGCAGCATCAGATTTTAAACAACTATTGAGAAGAGAACAGACTGGCAGAGACTCTGTGTGGAACTTTTACCTTTGAACTTTTACAGTATCACTTTTAAGAGGCTGCTCCTGGCATGTGGATTAGTGGCATGCACGCATGATGCCTTTCTCCCCTCGGCATAATTGCAAGTGTGAGCGCTCCTGCTTAAGCACCTCTGTCCTTCCTCATTTTCTTTCCTATCCATATATTACCACCATGTAGCAAAGCACTTGTTTTTCACATTTGGTGCTCGATATGTGTCCCCCACCAGCAGAGGAAGCTGCAATTACCATGTAAGGTTCTTCACCCGGCTCGCACTTGGGGCAGTCATGGCACATGCCAGTGGTCTGGTTGTAGTATTCATTCTCGCCGCAGTTGGAGTATTCAGCGCTGACAGAGTACACCAGGGAGACCTGTCACCAGAGAGCATCCCAGAGCACTGTCACTTCCACTGCTTTCCTTCTCCACGCTTCACCCCCTCCCCTTGACCAGCTGCTCAGCAGACAGCAGGGCCAGCATTGCAGTGTGAAACACCCCTAAAGCTCAGAAGTAGAAGTGGTAACACTATGTGGAATGGAAGCAGATGCATTTTTCAGCAACCTGGTCTTTCTGAGAGTTTCTCAGAGCACTGATGTTCATGCTTGTTGGCACAGCCGCTCATTAAAATACTGAAAGCTGTGGTTCCTGACCTATTAACCTCGTGCTCTCCTGCAGAAGGAAATGCCTCAGTTTGCACCCTCATACTCCCCAGCTCTAATGAGCCTTCATAAAAGTGACTGCAATGGACAACTATATCAACCTAAGATAATGCACTGCCTTGGGCCTCAACCATGACAGGTCTGTGCTTCATGTGACACACAGGCTAATCAGTGCTTCCATTGCCTTCTGCCTCTGCCCCACCCCGGGTCCTCTTTTTTCCCCTTCCTCCCTAGCAGCCACAGTTCAAGCAGCATATTGCCCAGGTCTTTTATTAAATGAAAACTGATCCCTCCATTGAGCTTCAGTCCCTAGGTCATCTGTAGTTCCGCCATGACAATTCACAGATGGTTGTGAAGAACCCAAGCAGAACCCTGTTATATTTGCACACTAGAGAGACATGTACATACATAAGTACCTACCACCAGGAAAGGGAACACGTGAGTCCATTTACATTCACCCAGGTGAGCCATGCTCTCTTGATGTTTTACCTGAAAAGATAGAATTGGTGATTGTTTATGAACATGAGTAAATATTTGTGTGTTGCCAAAATAAGAACAGAAGGGCTCATAAGCAGAACAAAGGTTACATGGGAGTGATGCCCAGAGATCTAAACAAAGAGAGGGGGAGATGTGCATGTGCACACGCACACACATGCTACATACCCTGACTGCACATCTCTTTCCTCTCTTTGAGAACACAATGGCATGAGGGAATTCAGTCTTGCCATATTGACAAGAACCTGTGAAAGATGAGTAGCCACATCTTGAGTTCTGACAGTTCTTGGCTTGCTGAGAAATCCTCCCAGAGGAGCCGAGAACTACATCTTGACCGCTAAATGAAAGAGGACTGGGGATCAGTAGCCCGGCTTGTGTCCACACCACTTAGTGTTTGACCACACTAGATCAGGTTTGTCTAGGAAAGATCTGGCTGCAGCGGCCAAAGCAGAGCGTGAATCAATGGCAAACAGTGTGAGCAGTCAGCACACCAGGGCTGCACTTTCTTTGACGGCTCCTGTGGATCCACTGAGAAAGCCCAGAACTGCCTTCTGTGGGAAGCATCAGCTGCTTTTTATTCTTGATAAGCAAACTGCAGATTTAACAAGTTAAACACAATGAAGGAGCCAAACTTTGAATTGCTATTAAAACGGTTGGGGGAAAGAAAGGCTGCAATCAGTGTTACAAACACACATGTTAATTTATTTAGTTTCTTAAAATGAGTAGTTTTGAATAAGAGCTAATATTACATATTCATGGACTGGATTTCTTTATAAGGTGAAAAAAGAGACTGGAAAAGGAGGCACAGATTGTTTTGTTAGCATGATACAACACATTTAATGATATTGTTACAGCATATAATATGCCCTAGGGATTTTAGAGCTTCGAATTGCTAATGTTTGAGATACAGTTGCAACACTTTGGTCCTAGCAGATGTAAACTACTCTTTCAATTTTCCAGGTCTGACACTGGGAGACTTTTAGTCTCCCACAAGAGTACAATTACTGCTTTGTGCCACATTTGAGTATACAACCTACATGAGAGCAGTGCTCTAGTATTTGAGATAGCTGCTAACATTTACATTTTTAAACACTAAGTAGATTAAGCAAAGATTATATCACTCCAGCATCAAGCTATGAACTTGCTTTATACGTTCCTTCCAGCAATTGGGCTAGCTGAGACAGGTAACTGGGTGGGTGGGTGGACAACCTGAATTATGAGTATATTCATTTCTGCAGGAAATTGCACTTTGAAACCTAGAAACAAAAGAGAATCAGAGATAAACTGTCCTAAATCTGGAGCTAAGAGATGGAAAATAGTCATGCAATTGTACAAAGTGTCAAACATGTAAATTGGATGAAGGCTTTGTCTATGGCAGTGCAGTTGCTTGGAAAGGTTCCAAGGGTAGAGTCTTAATGCACATATCTGTTAAACTGTACTCTAATTATAAAAGAGTTTGTTAGACCTTAGATATTAAAATTATTAAGGCTGTGTCCCCACTGATACTGAAAAATTATCATATTTATTATAAATCCAGTTTGAGGCTGCTCAGAACCAAAAATTTCAACTGTAAATCTTGAATCTGTAAATTTACAGTAATAATATGTTTTACAGCAAAAACACGCTCCAGTTGTTTTAAAGCCACCCAGATGTTTGCTGTTTGAGGTACTTGAGTGCAATCATAGCCAGATTTGAAAAATGGAACTGAAGAAGTGTATCCCACTAACGTATAATACAGTATTCTCCATTTGGCATTTATTTACATAAAATGTTGAAAATGTTAAGTTATACATAGATAAATAAAATATTTTTCTGTCTCTTAATATAAATATGCATGTGGGGTATGCTTTGCATGTAAACATACATTTTTTTTCTTTGCATTCCATCATTATATGCAGCAATATGTCAAGCATATGGGAAATACTTTTTTTTAACTGGAAAAAGCCATTTCAAAGTACTAAACATGGTCAAATTAGAACTACAGGGGAGACATTTTCCCCATATTGGAATATTAAAAAGTTACACTTAAGTATTTGTTTTCCCATTCAAGTACACTGCCATAAATTGGCTGTGCTATTTTCTACTGGGTTTGTTTGGTTTTTGTTTTAGTTTGTTTGTTGGTTGAGTTTTTGTTTGTTTTGGTTTGGGTTGTTTGTTTTTTGTGTTTGTTTTTTTTTTTTCATCCTTTGGAGTTAAAAAACTTACCTCCATTTTATAACACAGGAGTGAGGGGAGGTAGATGGGCCATAGGGAGTTAGCTTGGTGATACCTGAAGGTATCTGCCAAGAAATGCCAGGCTGCTTGTGGGCTTGATTTCAGTTTTCAGGCATGTTAAATTATATCTGCACCATGCTATCTGTCACTCATTAATCCCATCCGCACAACAATGGATCTTCTAGTGCCAAGATCCCTTTCTTGTCTAGCTGACATCTATGAAGACATGGACAACCAGACAGCTTCTGACAAAAAGCAGGAAGAAGAGTGACCAGTAATTATAGCCCCTAATAATTAAAAGAAATTAGTTCTTAATTAATTATTCCACTTTGGCTGAAGCAAATGACTGTCTCCTGTGGGATGGCATAAAGCGGGGAGTGGGAAGGAGCTGGATGTGTATTTTTTCCTGGGACTATGGTATCACTTCTAAGGAATTTGGGATCTCTGACAGCCTGTCTGCCGAGCCTTCCACAGATTCTGATTTGTGTTTTTGTTTGGGACGTGTGGGTGTCTCCGGAAAGGAGGTGTAAAACACAGACCTGTGTCTTTGTGGATCAGGTGTGCAACACACAGCAAGCCTCATCATGACTAGCGGGGGTTGCTAATTACAGCTATATTTGTCTTTTGGGCATATTCGTTAATAGCTGGCAAGAATATACACATAAGCTGACAGGAAAGGGAAGACTATTTTCCCAGTGGCAACCACAGAGAGAAATGCTAGAGACTCCTTGTCTCAGCTATTCTCCCATAGAATGCAAGGCAGAAATTTGGGGAACAGGAAAAGGGATGACTGGGAACCTATTGCTCAAATATTTCTTCTCTCAGACGAAAAGTGGTTCCATACAGTCCTTGTGGTTTCTTACCAAGAACTGGTAGATACAAACAAATAAATAAATAAATCATCAGGCAGAAAATGCTGTCTAAAGGAGGAAAAGCAACATTCATTGCAGTTAACCTTTAAATTCCACAATTTACTTACTTTATAAGGTAGCACTGCCATGATATTTACAGTATCCATGAGTATAGTCAGAGTAAATATATGAAATGTGCAAACAATGAGGTTACTACAGCTGGTGGTCTAAGCTAAAGCTCACAGCTTTTGATGGATGACCTTAGACATTTTTTAATTCCCTGGTTTCAGTAAGTAATACAGTGCAAAAATAATTTGCTGTCATAGACTTTTTTGTTCTTTAAAATTCAGTTGAAAAGAGGAGGAAAACAAACCCATGGATTGAAGTATAGAAGTATGTTTCTTAATACTGTAGAGAGGTGGGGACTTTTTGGTGTCTCTGTATTTCTTTAGTTTCATCACTGACATGGATATACTTCAAGGACACAATCTTTTGAGAGGGAAAGTCACAAACACCGTCTCAAACAACATTGCCAATTCTGATATTTCTGTATGAATTTCTTTTCTGGGGTTTCCTAAGCTGTTTGGTTATCAGGCCTGTGGCTATGAATGTAATACCTAAGTAGCTGGAAAATCTGAATCGATCATAAATCCACATCCAAGATCTCTACTAAAAACAGCAGAATGTGAGACAAATGCTTTCATATAAATAAAGGTAGGCAGGTTGTATATAATTCACAAGGACCACCAGCAAACCCAGCACTTGCCCTGGATTTCCAGGTTTTATGGGAGGAACCTCGCAAACCACCTTTCCCAAAGATTGCCATAGTTTTTTGCATGAGCTCAGTAGATAATCTCTGCATGCTCCCGATGCTGCTAAATCCTTCTTAATTGAGATAAGCATTTAATCCTCACTGCAGGGCCCCACAGGCTTCAGAGTTCAGCAGCAGAGCTCAGTCGAGCTCCAGACTTGTGAAAAAAGAGGCAGTTTGAGTTTTGCTTTCAGGAGGGAAGAGGGTTCTCTGAGCCCATCACTGAATGACAATGATGGCACTGCAAGCTTAGGGACAGAATAAACCTAGAAAAGCATAACTAAATGAAAACACAGAAATTATGGAAAAAAATTATTTCATAACCTTGATTATAGTTTGTATTTTTATGAAAAAATACTGGACAGAACATTACTACATTTGTTCAACAACACCAACTACACTGTTTCCCACTGTTTCTTTATCACTTTTATCAATTACTTTAGAGAGATGTAAAAAGTGCTAAAATGATACAACTCCATCTTTCCTTTTCACCTGAAACATCAAAAGAAAGTGAAAACATCTCAAGCTACACATAATACTTCAATTGCCCCTGTGATCTGCCAACAATCTCAGAAAAATAATTGATCGATTGGGCACAGAAACAAGACTTTTTCCAGTGGGAACTGCATTAACAAGAGGAGACATTAAAGATTTTTTAATTTATTCATGGGGGCAATATGTGCTGAGGAGCTGGGGACAGTCAAGCCTCTTGTAGTCCTGCTTATTTGGAAACTACGTCTGGAAGTCTGTATTTGAACCTTCTTTCTCACCTCACATAAAGACACGTGTTGGCTCTCATGTAGGTGGGCCATCAGCTTTCTGAAAATGTCTTCAGGGGAAAAAAAAAGAAAAGACTACCATGCAGGAACAAAGCAAAAGCAGCAAAGAAGGGAAGGCTGTTTCCAACACACTTTGCATGGCTGGCATACATTTTTGTGAAAAGGGGGCGCTAACAAGGCACAGGGCCCAAATTATTCCTTCTGGTTTGCTTGCTTACATATACATTTTCAGAGTGCTCAGGCTTTTCTTTTAAGAAGCACTGGCAATGGTGGGGGTGGGAGCAGTGTGCTGGAGACATGTTAGGGCCGTGCCCCATTCTCCCCCAGGCAGAGCTCCTTCTCTGCTGCCCAGGTGAGCTTGCCCTGCTGCCAGCTCACAGCTGCCAGAGGGGATCTGAGTTTTCCATGGAAACAGTGGGAAGATGGATCTTACATTGCCATGAAAAATTGCAGATGAACACGTTAGACTCCCCAGCCTAATAATTCTAGGGAAATAATTAATGAGCAGCAATACAGTCGTTCACTGTGTACCAGGTTGTCCCAGTACCTATCAGCTCAGTGCTTTCTCCATCACCACTTCCTAACAAGTTTCCCCATCTACCCCTGCCTGAGGGAGAGGAAACTTATGTATGGCATTTTGCTTCCAGAGGCAAGGAAAAATTGCTGATATGAAAACAACTCAATTTAGATTCAGAAGCTCTCCTGAGACAGGTATTGCTTTCCATTCAGAGCAGAAAATTAAAAGCTTATTAGGAAAATACAAACCACTAAAGCAATGATGGTGCTTTTCAAACATGTTTTCCTTTTTACCATGCTTTATGTGTTTTAGATGACAGATAACATAGTAAGAACAGCCTGAGTCTTGTCTTCCATTATTAAGACCAACATGGATTTGAGCTCACACTTCGCTTCTGTTTCTCAGGGTCTGTTCCTGGGATCTGCTGAGTACCTTCAAAGCTCACAGTATTTGGGAAGAAGAGGAATTTTAGCATGGTGCAGAGACTGTCATCCTTTAAAAACATAATGGTTGATGGATAGGAAAGAGGTGGAGTAATTTAGAAATACTTTACAGGAAGGAACTGAGGTGAATTCCTGCAGCGACCATTGACAGAATTTATTGAAATTGTAAATAGAATAGAAATCCCATGGTGACCATTCAACAAATAATGCCTGCTCTTAGCTCTGCAGCACATTTGCATTTCTCAGCTAAAAGCCAGAATATTGTTAGAGAGGTCAACACACAGTTCTGTTTTTTCCATGGTTTACATGAAAACATCTGAATCACTGCATCTTACAGGCACAGTGAATAGCAGCCAGGTTGCAGTGGGAGGGAACTACAGCACAGCATGCTGGTACCTCTGAAGATGCCCCTGGGCAGGTCCCTGCACAGGGCAGGATTCATAGGGAGGATCCTGGCCATGAACTCTACTTTTACAAGTGCAAAACAACAGTGCAACAGTTTCAGTGTCTGGCAAATGTAATGGGGCCAGTATTAGGTGGTGGCCATGTATACTTCGGTACTTGATGTTAGAGTCCAGAAAAGCCTCTTGTTTGTCAATAGGCCTCTGTCTTACAGACAAAGGGATACGTACGCTGCCAACAAACATTAGGTTTTTTATTATTCTACGTTTTACATAACTGTGTTTGAAGGGAATTTATTATTTTTGTAAACTAAAGGCTGGCTGCATTTAAATTCAAAACTACATCCCAAGCTGCCCAGGCCACCATTGTTGGGAAGAGCAGGGAGAGGGAGCACAGGGAGGGGAGGCTCTCCACTAGGAACAGGGGCCACACAGCGAGAAGGCGCCGTGCCGGGGGTGCCCAAGGGGAGAGAGGTGGCTGGGGGGCATGGCACAGGGAGCCTGCAGCACTAGCCAAGGCTTGTGGGCGCCTGTGCCCTAATCAGGATGTTGAGGGGTGGTCCACTGAGCAGACTCCCATGTGACCCATCTCGTGGGCATGGGTACCCCTGGGGTGCCAGCAAGAATATAGGATGTAGCGGACAAAAAATAGCTCCCAGTGCCAGTGCCAGGCAGAGGAACATGCCTGAGCAACCAAATCCCCCATATCTGTGGGTAGTTGCAAGCTGTGACCTGCTAAGGCTGCTATTTATGCCAACCATCACACATACAGGTGAGAGAAGGAAGACCCACCACCTTGGCTGAGAATAGCCCATCATATGGCCATGCCTGTAGGAATTGCATGTTTACAGGCATGTGTGTCTACACAAACATATCTATTTATACCCACATGCCATCGGAGGGGCCGTCTCTCCCTCACATCTCTGTTCAGCCTGGATGTCCCAGTCTCAGATAATGTCCTAGCAGAGTGGAATCTCTATGCTTAACATGCTGTGTAGGGTAGCAATTACAAAGCACAGTGCCTCCGCTCCCACTCCCAGAGAATGAGGAAGAAATGGCTTTCTCTGTTGGAATACTTTCTCTTTCGAGTCAATAATAATAAAATCTTTTCATAATTTCTCTGAGGCCCTCATTTCTTTTTAATGAAGGTGTTTACATTCCTAATTAAGGAATACATTAAGCCTAGTGGTACCTTATCTGATAAACCCATTAGTAGGCTATGTCAAGCTGAGCCTTTCAAGGTAGCAAGCAAGATAGTTGTAAAAACTGATTATCCTCTGGGCTGGAAATATGCAAGCCAAGAGCTTGCAATTAACTTGGGTTAATTACAAAATACCAGAAATGTAATAATGTATTTAAAAATACAATACAGGTGTTAATGACTTTTTTTTTCCTGTTTTCTCCCCCATCCTCCTTTTTTCCCCTCTGCAGGAGCTTACAGCCTGTCACTTTGCTCCCAGGTAACACCCCTCCATCCTCCACTTTTTTCTCTGATGTGGAGGGATTTATTAGCATAGCAAGACTGATTCAAGAGTTTTTGCTTCTGCCTTGCAGTTAGAATGGATTTTACTGCTTCTTTCTGGGCCTGAAGGAATTAGGCTTGAGATGTTTATTTTTTTCTAGGACTATCAGCTGGTCTAATAAAAGACCTCACTTGACTCTTTGTGCCTGTTCTCCCAGCAGCACCCTCATGAGCATCATGAAAACCTGGAGACACCAACACCAGCAAAGCCATGCAAGGTATAAGCTTGTGTGAGCAACCATTTGACCTCCTTCCTACAAAGTTACAGCCTTGTGACTGCACCCTGGCCGTTTCAGCAAGGCTATTGCCTTTCAAAATGGCATGATCAGCCAGTTCTGATTCAACTTGCAGCCCAGTACACTTAAATAAGACTGGTTTTGAGAGACCAGGCAGGAGCCTTCAGCTGAGTCCTGTGAAGCCTAGCGTATGTGTTCTCTTAAAATATACTGTATTTCCCATCAGCTTTATATTTCTTCCTCTCCCATTAATTGGTAATTTAGCTGATTCAGATGCCTTTTATGGTGCTACAACCCAACTAAGCTACTGAGCAGAAGAGATATTTTTATCACCCATATGCACATCTATTGCCTCATCCCATTCCAATGACACAGGGACAAGAAAACATGGAGATGTGGTTTCAGAATCAGTACCTTGTCCTGACACAGAGGTTATGTGATGGAATTGCGGCTGAGTACTGTGGGAAAAATGAAATGGATAACACCAGAGAATAACTGATGTAATGGTCTTGATTTCTACCATCTAGATGTTTAGCTGCATGTTTTAAAATCTGCAGTCATCTAAATGTGCTTTTTGATAAAAGAGTCTTTGGATATGCCAAGAGCGTGACTGTAACTGTGAACCTAACCTCAGGTTTTGTATCATTCTGTGTTGCTGTAGGGAAAACTAAATGATGATAGGAAAGGGACCTCTGTGAAGCAATGACAGTCCTAAGAAGTCTGGAAGACAAGGAGCCAGTTATCTCCAGAAACATTCCATATGATCAAATGAACATAGTCTTTTCTGTTACAAACCAGAAAGTGACACATTTTCCTACTGGACAATGAGGGATGTTGTAGTGAACAAATGCAGCTCCTTCCAGCTGCATTAAATGGTTATTTGTATCACCTCGTCAGCCTCAAGACATTTTAGACTTGGCTATCCTTTAAAAATGAGAACTTCCTATAGCTCCTCTTAGAATATCTGAAATGTGAAGCATCACACCTAAGCAGGTGAAGACTTTCTGCTTCTTTTGGCTGCAGCACTTGCCGAGAAAAGAGATATTCTTAGACAGCATGATCTTGCACTGAAAAATTAAAATCAGATATGAATCATCCTCCCCATTAAACATATTTAAAAACATTTAACACTGCTCCACCAATGGTAAATTTAATGTTTTGATTTAACATACGTCCTGTATTTTCTTTTCGCACCTTACAAGTGAAGGTTAGGAAAAACTCGATCTCCTGAACCAGAGCCCGACTCCACTGGGGGGCAGTGCATTAGCACATATATTACTGCACTTACCTTCTGAGAAAGAAAGTTTTCCCAGAGAAATGTTTAGCTACTGTGAGAGGTTCTGCTTAATGGAACAAATACGCACTAATATCTTTTCTCTATGTGCTGTTAGATTACTGACTTGCTACCTAAACAACCAATGCTAATCTGAAGGTGAAACCAAGTCTGAGTACAGAGGTAGTTTAAAGATAAACTATTTATTGGCACAAGGATCAACAGATTCTAAATTAGCTACAAAGCTGCAGGGAATAATGACATGTGAAATCAGTTTTGTTGTGTTTTTTTTTGTTGTTCTTTTTTGTGTTTTTTCTTTTAATTTCTTCCCCCCCCCCCAGCTTTTTCTTTCCAACTCTTAGTCCCTCAGGAGATTTGGGATGGTTTGATGTTCATCTGGAGGCTTGTCAAAATTCTATAGAAACTTAATAGCCTGCCAACATGGGTGGTTGCTGCTTGGAGGCATTTCGACATGGCAAAGGTCCTGTCTGCACACTGCAAACCTGTATCCGTCAAAGGCTGCTTGGAATGGCATGAAAACAGGAGCTGTGTGGTGTCAGAACACGGCGTGCAAGATTGCAGGGGTAATGTACGCACATCCCAGCTCTACCGGGGCGGCCAAGCTGTGGGAGGAATCCATCTGGCTCCTTAATTATTCTGAGCACTGCCTAGGAGTCAAACCCCACAAGGTGCTGCCACACCTATATACCAGGGTTTGGGTGGGACGGGGCTCCCTGCTCTCTGGTTAGAAGAGAAATGAAGACCGGAGGGCAGCTGGGGAGGAGTGATCAAGCTGGGCAGAAGCAGAAACCAGAGCAAAAGTCTTGGCATGGAGAGCTGGTGTCCAGACTAGGAGGCTGGGTTGGAGAAAGAGCACTGAGGGTGGGGACAGGAATGGGGAACATGACATAGTTGGAAGGCAGCAGAGCCAAGTACAGGCTGTGGTTGCCCTTTGGCAGGGTCCTGCCTGCTAGAGGCTCCACAGCCAATTGAGTCCCCTGGTGGGGTCTGGGTTACACGACTATAGAAAATGGAATGGGGCCTCCAGGCCTGGAGGCAATAACAATGCGTAGTGCCTCCAGGTTGGAAGCAATCGCAACATGATGGAATGGCACAGGCTGCTGAGGCTTCAGGAAGCAGAACTGGAACCATCCTGTGCCAAGCAGTGGGATGGGGAAGATGATGATCCTTAAACCACTTTCATGATGAGGCTCAAGCTCCTACTTGCAGGCATGAAAGAAGACTGCTTGAAGGAAAGCAGGGATGTCTGCCTCATGGCAGCACAGAGAGACCTGCTCACACTTCCCCCAGCAGAGCTCTGCTGCGCTCTGCCAAGCGCCTGGGGATGGTGACACTTCTTAGAGTGAAGAATTAGTTGGTAGGACGAAACTTAGTTATACACGACCCCAAAGGGAGACGAGTGGGTATTCTGGCCTGAACCCAGGAGCTGGAAAACTGAGGGATACATAGACACAAAGCAGCTACTGCAGGTGAAACACATGAATTACACGGTTGGAGAGAAGACACTTGGGCAGGCCGTGCCTTTCTGAGAGAAGCCCTTGCCCTGAGCAGTGCACGTGGAGGAACCGGTTAGCTCAGAGGAGCCTGCGCTGGCAGGCAGATTGGGACTGCCCAGGACATGTCCCTGGGAGAGATGTGCTTTCTGCAGCTCAATCACCCTGCTAGAGTAAACCCTGTCTCACCGGGGCCCTCATCATGGTTTTGCTGTTGCAGAGCTGTACCCTCTGAGAAGAGGTGGGAGACTTCTCTGTGTCTTGTTTCAGACTGGAGAGAAATGTAAACTGTATATTCACCCCGCATTACAAGAAAGATGTTGAGGTGCTGGAGCATGTCCAAAGAAGGGCAATGAAGCTGGTGAAGGATCTAGAGCATAAGTTTTACAAGGATTGGCTGAGGGAGCAGGCATCATTTAGCCTGGAGAAAACAAAAGAAAGGACCTTACCACTCTCCACAACTACCTGAAATGAGGTTGTAGACAAGTGGGAGTCTGTCTGTTCTCCCCAGTAAAAAGCAACAGAAGAGAAAATGGCCTCAAGTTGCATCAGGGGAGGTTCAGACTGTATATCTGAAAAATTTTTTTCACTGAAAGGGCGGTCAAGCATTGGAACAGGTTATCCAGGGAAGTTACCAGCTCTGGAAGCCTTCAAAAAACATGTGGATGTGGCACTTGGGGACATGGTTTAGTGGCGGACTTGGCAGTGCTGGGTTAATGGTTGGCCTTGATGACCTTAGAGGTATATTCCAGCCTTAAAGATTCTACGATACTTCCACCAGGACTATACCTGTGTCTGATGACTTGCACTAGTCCCAGTCTCTGCTCTTGTTCCCCTTTGGGTACATTCGAACAGGTTTCGCAGAAGACTTGGGCAGAAGTGTTAGAGCTATTTAGGATTCCTCTAGGCTAAGAAGAGGCAGAACTTGCTGTAAGTTTGTGCTTACTCATCAGTCCTTGGATTTTAGAGCTTGTGGAGGAGGAGATTCTCACTGGGCTTTGTGAGTTTTGTTTTGTTTTGCTTTCCTTTGCTTCGATTTGCCTTGCTTTGCTTTGGTTTTGTGTTGTTTTGTTTTATGTTTTTTTTTCTTTTTTCAGGGCTGGACATGCCATGGATGGCTTTGTCTGAGGGCCTTGCGGCCAAGAATGATGATTTACCTCACTACAGGTTGGTGGATCACTTCTAGACTTTATAAGGAAGAGAAAAGGTGTCTGAGAACGCACACAGAGAAATGTCCTTACTAGGTTCCACGCAACTGATAAGCTGATAAGTATGGCCATGATGAGGGGTGAAGTTGGCTATGTCAGGCTCTGGATAGGAGAGATGGGTTGTTGGGAAGCAGTGTAGTAGGTCCCTGACAGAGGGGAAACACTGCGTGTCTGATTGGAGGTATGTCACTCCACTCAGGCTGTGGGTAGCAGAGATGTGCAAGACAGAAAGCAGAGCTGGCTAAAACTAGCTAAGATAATTCTAAGAAGATTAAAAATAATTTTGGTAATTAATGGATAATTCATATTTATCAGGATTATAAGAAAGAAGAATAGCTTGCAGCTGTAAATTCAAGTACTTTTTTTACTGTCTTGGCACTTAAGAATTCACTGTAATTGCAGCAATGAGAGGCTGAAGGCTCTCTTTGGATTACACTTGCCTACAATTCAGATGATACTGCAAACATTTCTTCAGTTCACATGGATCTTTATTGGAAAACTTGGATCATAGATGCTTACTGGTTTGAATATTGCATCTCCATCTTATGACCTGCGTGCAGTTTATTACCAAACATGGAAGAAATTAATTCTCCCTATATTTCATTTCTATCACATCTGACAGCTTTCTAGTTTGTGTCTATGTGCATGACATTTGTGGCCAAGTATTTTAACATAAAAATTCCTTTTGCAAGGCCAGCATGGATGTTTTTCCTATACTTCATCTATCTATTTTTTGAGGGATTTTGATGATGAAGTAACTTTAATAGAATAAAGCTTATACTGAAACAAATCTCAGAGCTACATTAAATTAGCCTAATTAAAACAAGATTGTTGCAGCTTCTTCTTCTTCTCAGCTTTACTTTCTTTAAAAGTCTATGTACCTCCGAGACACACCAAAACCACTAGAATATAAAGCCATCCGATTTTACAGAGAATTATATAGACCTTTCTTAATTCAATCTATCACTACAGGAAAATGCATCCTGTCAGGAAGAAAAAAGGAAAAGAAAAGGTGATTCTGGAAAATCTGTGATAAGTGCTTATTATGCAATTAACAGTTATGAAATAATTCAATCATCAAAAAACTAGGACCAGATGGGAACTCAAGAAGTTACCTAAGTCTATCCTTCTGATTCATACTAAGAGAATCATTCTCTGCCACACCAAAAAACTTTTGTCAAACTGGGTATTGGGAGACATAGTGACAGAGATTACAGAGTTTTCCCTTGTCTGTTTAATCCAGTGCTTTGCCATTCTTGCTATTAGGCACTCCCTCTTCACATCTCATCTATTCATTGCCTTGGAGCTACTGCTGTTTGTCTTACCCACCACGGACATGAAGAACAGATTATTTCCTTCTGCTCTGCAATAGTCTCCTAGGTATTTGTGTCTGACCTCATCTTTCAACTTGGTCATATTTTATGCATAACAGTCCTGATTCATCCAGTTTTGCACCATTAACCCACGATTTCTAGAGCAATGGCTGTTTGTGTTTCTACCTGGATTTTCTCCACTTTGACCTCATCTTTTTTGAGGTAAATGTCTAAAGCTGAACAGAGTAATTTTATGAAATCCTGGGCCACCCTGGACAAAGCATTGCATTGAAGAGTTTATATGCTCTTTTTTCACCCATCCCTGGATGAGGTTGTGAGACAATAAAGGTGCTGCAGTCAGCTAGGGATCTACTAGAGACTATAAAATCCCTTCTATTAAGCTACTACATGTGTGAAGCTGGTAGGTTTTCTGACTTGCTCTTCTACTTCCTTCCCTATAATCTATGTTGGCATTACTACCAAGATGAGAAAAAATATCTTGCCTTTGTAAGACATATATCAGTTTTGCAGTGTTGCTATTTATGCACCAGCAAATACATTCCAGTTGTACCTAACAATTGCCCTGGGTTTTTCATTCTGCAGTAAACTTGACCAAATTTGCTGTTCTGCTAGTGATGCCATAGCAACACATTCCCATTCCTTGCTTTGCCAGGCTGGTGAAGGGAATGTTGAGACTGCCATGGTAAGAGTGTTTTCATCTGGAGAACAAAAGCAATCTGCACCCTCAGAAAGCTGTCATCATATCTCCTGCAGACTGCTGAGCCATGCCAGCTCAAATATCTTCACTGCGATGCTGGATGAATGCAGTGACTCCAGCATCATGAGATGCTATTTTGGGTTGAATGCTCAAGTTGCTGAAAAAGATTTTTCTGGCAGAACATCTTTGCAATATTTCCACTACAAAAATCTGCTTTCATCCTCAAATTCTAACGTCTCTTTTTTGAGGACTGAATGTATTACAGGCAAAAACACTTGTGTGGTCAGGAGAGAATCCAGTTGTGAGGGCTGGCAAGAACAGTTCTGTTTTAAACAGAGCAAAGAAATTGTTCCCCTTTGTCCATTAACCTCTCTGAGTATCTCCTATGTCAGTTGGTGGCCAACTACTTAAGAATGCCTTAATAGATAACTTTTTTTTTAACAAAACAACACAAAACTACAGACCTCAGTAAATACACATTGCAGATATTTAATTACTCTTTGATCAACCCTGTTAAAATTAGGTAAACTAATTGCATTTAACTGATGTCCTGAGCATAAAAACAAAGCAGAGTGATATGTGATGTGTAGAGCCTAGAAGATGCTGCAGTGAAACTTATGTCTTGTCTTTTTGGAGTACATCTGCAATTTAGTAGTGTTGACAGTATTTTTTTCTCAGTGTGGAAGACTGAAAGATGGCTTTCACTTGGAGACATGGAGCTTCTCAGAAGCTCTGTTTAGTATAAAGTAGTGACTGCTTCTGCAGAGCTGGCACCTCTGAACTGTAAAGATCAACAACTTAGAAGAAATATGGGAAGCTTCAATTTCATACAAACCCTAAGACTTTCCCATTATTAACACTATGTGACCCCTAGTAAACAGAAAGGGTGTTCAGAGAGTGATATTTCCACGTTGTTACAGGTGGGAAAGTTTTAAAGGACCCCATCTTACAGGTTGCAGTAAAATCAGGCCCCAAGGACAAAAGAGAAGGATGATGAAAATATGTGGCTTTAACTTTCTACTTTTTTTTTTTTTTTTTTGTCTCCTCAAAAGACAGTGCATTAAAAATATACCAGAGCACCTTGCAGGTGTATTACTGCTTGCTTGACTTCACAAGCACTTGCTTGAATCAAGTATCTGCTTTGAAAAGGGTCTAACAAACTGGTCAAAGCTCTGCTTACACTGTCACATGAGCAAGCCAGTGCTAACAGAACATTTTTGTAGAAGTACAGGAAGGGGGAAAGACTGTGTGTTTGATCTGCCAGCGATTCTCAATCCTAGCTGTTGGAATGGGACCACACTGTTTTGAGTCCATCCTGAACAGAAAGCTTGTGTGTACATCAGAGCCAGCTCTAGTCTGTTGAAGTCATCTGAAATGGAAGAAGCCTTCTCTTTGTCTGGATCAGCACATACAAAACTATCTCATTCTGGAATACCTCCTTCAGTACTTTCTGGAGCACCTTGTAGTGCTGCTTAAGAGTCAGTTGATTTGGCAATCTCCCCTCCCGAACAAGACAGACTGTGAGATCTACCTCCCAAATCACGTGGATCTACTTTGGTTAGTTTATGTTTTCTGTTAAAAAGATGTGTGTGTTGCTTCTGCAAGGCAAGTTGGAAAAAATATTATGCACAGCAAAGTGATGCCTCCACATCTGATCTGTGATCTATGATGGGACAGGCATTTATAGCAGTGGGGAAGGGAGAAGGGTGGCACAGATAGGGCACATGTGGTTTAGCAAGATAAAGCCCAAATAGGACATGACACTAATGCTCTTGGGTGCTCTTGGGCTCCATGTGGGCTTGAGAGGAGCTGGTGTTGCTGCTTGCATAGAGCTCAGTGTCCAGGCACCAGGCAGAGACTGAGAGTAGCAAATCAAATAGCTGTTTGAAGAACCAGAAGCAGAAATACACTGTTTACTCCTTAAAGTCTAAAATGTTATATAATTTGGAAAAGTAATAGACAAGACTTTGTAGAATGACAAAGTTTGGGGTTTTGTTCCTTTTATAAACAGCTTTGCTCACTGGTGTCTGGCAGGACAGCCAGATACTAACCTTTTCTCGCCATTTCTTTTGGGTTTTTTTTGTAGAGCTGGGAAGGATGTTGGTGGTAATCTCACCCTAAATTTATCTTAGCCTAAATAAACGTATTTCTGGGATGCAGATCTCAGCTCCTTTTTTTGTGGCAAGATCTACTGACCTCCCTGAAATCATGGCTACTGCTGCTGCTGGATTAATATGTCTCCTCACTTTCTCCTACCTTCACTACACTGTAGATTGTAAGTCACACTAAAAAATTTGCCATACCTAGGAGTATTGTTTTCGGCCCTATAGGCTAATAGTGATAGTTGCAGAGTTCTTGCAAACAGGTCCATAGTTTTTGGGGTCCAAAAGCATATATCATAAAGTATTTAATGGTGCTAGTAAATCTACCTAGCCCAAATTTGTGGGAGGTTATATTTCTAAGCTAAAAATTTAAACATGGTGGTGATCCCTTATTGGTCACAAAAAAATTTAAAGTATTCTACCCATCCTCCAGGTTAAAATGTCTGCAGGTATCAATATGGAAATAATCCAGACACAGACAGTCCTGGATTACATAGGTGACTATGGTGTTCAGTGGATGTAAATAACAAGGGTCTATCCTTGGAGAAACTTTTTTGGTAAATTCAGGTCAAAGCTTGAAGCAAGCAAAACATAAATTTTAGGCCGTTCCTGTCAAACATGATGCCTCGTTCCACTGGTTTGGAGAAGAACAGTTGTTTCCCTTAGAATGGTATGAATGCCTTGGGGAAAATTAAATTGGTGAGAGATTCAGTATGCAAAATATATAGTGCAGGACACTGAAGAAATCTCAGTCTGAGCATGAAAAATCTCCCTTGTAATGAGTTGGTGGGATTTTTATCCCTCATTTACACAAAACTGAATTTTGAGTATTGATCAGCGTGCCTCCTAGGTGAGCTGTCTACTGGCTGTGTGATGCTGTGCTGAACAGCTGATCCCTAAACTCCAGGTGCAGATACGTTGAGGAAATCAAGTGCATAGGAACGTGTGCCTCTGTAAAGCAAGATGTTGTCAATTAGTCCATTGCTGGAAAATATAACTCAAAGAATTTTTGGAAGAGGAAATGCCAAGTTTCTAGTTAAACTTGTTGAGTATCTCTGGCAAATCTGAATAAGAAACTTTCTCTGGAGAGACTATAAAAATAACTGTTCAAACCAAGTAAACAATGTATTCAGTGTGACAACTTTTGTCATTGTGTCAACTCTGATTTTCACATATTATGATGAATGCATGAGCGAAAAGCTAAAATAACACTAAAGGCTTGTAAACATGGGGGGAGACTGAGAGAGGACCTGAACTGGAAGAATTAACTAAACCCATGAAGTTAAAGCACATTAAACCTCTAGGGCTTCTTCTGAAGGTGGCTGTTAGAGCATTTTCAATCTGTTTACTTAACGAACTTAATATCCAGCATGAGAAAACCTGGAACAACTAAGAGTTACATCACCATGCAGCTAAGAAAGCAGTGTGAGGGCCACATATGTATTTGTTCTCTCATGCTTCACATAGTTGCCGCTGACATCCTGTGCTTTAGGTCTGAATGCTGGCAGCACTTCTGTCTGCAACTCTGAGATGTATCCATATGAAACTCACTGACTCTGCTGCATCTGGAAAGGAGTCGTCTCCTCTTATGGGGAAAGACAACATCTTTCTATAGGTATATGAGAAACTGCTTTACAGCACCAGAAAAGACTAACGCTGTCTTTCCAACCCAAAGAAGACATAGGCAGATCTCAGATGCATATTCTTCAGTAGCTCACAGTATGCCAATCCATTGTGCAATGCTGCTGCTGTTTCTGTTCTTGTCCTCACATCACCAAAGGTTATCCTGGGAGATGGGAGGCTATCCCGGAAGTACACTGCAGTAATGGAGGCTTAAGCACAACCTGCACAGGTAAGCAGATTAGCAGAATTTGTTTGTTGTCTTGCATAGTTAGGAATGTGCTTTAAAGGAAGGGGCTGAAACACAGAACAGACTAGGAGGGGCTTAGACTCTTGAGAAGACGTGGGTTGTCTGAACAACCCTAATTCAAAGGTACAACCTGGCATTTGAAGATGAACATGACTGCTTCCTCCCTGGGGTGAAGCATCAGGCACAGCTGTGCAGGTTAAATCCCACTGAAGTCTGCGGTAAAGTTCTCAGTGATCCTGGCGGCATCTGGATTTGAGCCATGACACACAAAGAGCACATTCTATACAGCAGTTGACAGAACTAATAAAAGAGGATCATGAAGACAGAGCCAGTGTCTGTTCACTGCACTCAAAGGAAGTAGTGGTATAATTTCCCTATCAAAACAATACCACTATAAGCAACAGAGACCTACGGTAACATAAACCTGTGTTTAGCAGCTGGATCAGAAACTTTAAATCTCATGAAAATAGGCAAATTTGAGCTCAGAGCCTGAAATGCAACACTCTATATATTCCAAGTAATAAAATAATCACTAGTACATTAATGATTAATCAACATAACACAATTAGTGAAAATACGAGAAGTAAGTGCTGTAGCCTTTGCTGCACCAATGGGTTTATTTGCAGTCTGTTGCTTGCATCAAAATGATGCTACAGAGAGATGAAGGGAGCCTGTCACAGCCCATTTGAAAAGTCACTTTTTCTAAACAAGGCTGTCTGCTTTCATCCCTCTCTGCATTATCAGCTGAACTGCTGGCACCAGGTATTCAAGGAATTTGAGAGGGAAGGAGGAGAGCACAGTATTTCCTTGTCACTGTGCTAGATTTGACAGACCATTTGGGCAATACATATAGCATCCTGTCACACAAATTGAAATCTTTGGAAAGCCATCAGGCTTTAAGAACAATACTCAGCTTACTCTAGGACTAGGATATTCAGTGATGACTAGTGCCTCTTTTGCACATGAGTCACTCACTCCCATCCTTTAAATGTGTTCAAAGAACTGGAGGTTGTGATAATTTTGCTACAGACTACCTAGTTTTGTAATTAAAGTGTCCACATCCACTCTTGTTTGTTCCCATATATCTGCATCTCAGGGAACAGGTTTTCTCTACAAAAGATGGAGCTACTCCTCAGGCTCTCGTACATCTCAGAGACAATTAATCATGTTTGCAAAGGCAATCATGTTTGTGTGGCGTGTGGTCAGTGGGCATGGCTTTAGGTGAGATCCTGGGCTTCACCAAAGCAGCAGGTTTGGCACTGGTGACTTTAAACAAGACAAAGAGAAACACCAGCTGCCATGCCAAGTGACTGTGTGCCATGCGGGCACATGACCACGTGGGCACCCTTCCTCCAGGGGACTGGCACCCAGCCAGCAGCCTAGCATGGTCTTTGAAGTATCAAGCTGCTGACAGTGCTATTTAAGATCAGAAAAGAGGCATCCTATTTAAACTGTGGTTAGGGAAGGATCCTTGATGCCTAGGTAAGGGAATGTTACCAAGCTGGAGTCTGGGGAGTGCAGGCCTGCAAAGAACCACCTCTCTCCCTGCAGAGTGGCAATGTAACCAAAGCCCCACTGCTCTTCCTAGATAAAATGCCTGAGCCTACCTCATGTTGCAAAGTTCAGAGCCAGCCCATTTTTGTAAAACCTCTAACATTACTACTGCAGTCACATGCTCCAAACCCGCACACTCCAAATGGAAATGGAAAATATTGCTGAGCACACACAATACTGTGTTTTCTACCATGTCACAAAGCCAAAAGCACGCTGCTATGAACAAGCCTTTTCTTATATACAATTTGCATATCCTTTCATAAAATCCTTCTATGTGTTTTGGAATTGAAGTTATTAAATGAATAAGACTGAAAAATATGGTCCTATCTATTATCTTCCCTCTGTTTTAATGACTTCTCACCATCCCCACTGCATGCTGTTTTTCATTAGTGCAGCAAAAGTGTTGGACATGTATAAACCTTGGGGTTCTACACTTCAATGACATCCCAAGTGAACTCAAAGGACCCTCTAAACAGCACTCTGAAGTTATCACAGGCAGACATGCATGGTCCTCAGTTTTAAAAGTTGTTCTTCTCTTCCACTGCCTCTTCCTAAGGCACAGCTTGCAAACTGCTCCTAACCCTCTCATACTCTGCCCATTTTTATTTTCAAGTTGGATTTTATTTTCAAGTATGCATTCCCCAGCAAAGACCACTTCCATGCCATCTCCAAGCTTTCAACTGCATCCATTTTTCTGTCTTTGTCCAAGGAAGTGACACTTTAGAGAGGGCAAGGTGGTTTCTCACCTACTTGAAAATTGGAGAGCTCATTTTTTCCAGTCTTTATCTCATACAGTTTATATTTTGGGGAAAGATCAAATATGGACAATTTGTGGGAACCTTTTTCTTGGTGTTAATTAGGGTGCATGCAAAGAGTTGTATTGCCGTATCTCACCTCAGAGTGGCCAGGTGCAACTAATCATATTTTTAGGCTCCCAACAGGAATGAAGTAGACTCCTGACTTGCTTCAGAAACTTATTCTCCTCTATGTAGAGGGAACAACATTATTTCTCTTGGTTATTTTGGAGGAGTACTGCATAGCAAAGAGCTTCTTTCTTTTTTTTGTTATACAGGCTCAGGTTTCCTGATGATTTCAAAGAAAGTATCCAAATTTGCAGGATCAAGCTTGCCACAGTGTACTTGCTCGGGCCCTTTACCCTGTGCTATGCAAAGATTCAATCCATAGACTTTCACAGATATCATTGGAAATACAAGGAGGAAGCAAAACATGAAACCGTGTCCAATTGAGTCTTTGATAAGAGGATTAATTTAAAACCAGACACTTTGCTCATTTCATTTTTTTTCCTTTTTGTTTTTTTTTCCCAAGGAAGCATAAACCGCCACTGTAATTGTACTTTGGCCTGTGGGAATAATATCCCAGAAATAACATCCCTACTTAAAGTCTAGTAGCTTAAGATCTCTGTGGGGCTGCTTCTTTCACTGCAAGACCTATAATTAGCCATCCATTATGGTGTTGAGCAGTGATCCTGACGAAGCCCATATTTTCCCCCAAGCACCCTACTCAGACACGCCAGAGAGAAAGTAGGCAGTACTCTGCAGTTCACTCTCCTGCTTACCAGGCAGCTCAGGGGGTGGGAGACCCTCCTGGGGCTCCTTGCAGGGCTCTTCAGCCGGGACACCCTGTGGGTACCTCACCACTCTCAGTTGTCTGCTTCTGTGTCTCACACTGTGAACACTGGGACTGCTACACTCGGGGTCCTAAAGCCAGGGTGGTGTAATTTGGGCTGCTTCTCCCATCTTCTTTTTGCTTTGGTGTGAGCAAAGAAAGCAGCTTTCCAGTTGGGAAGGAGGGGAAGCCACTAAGCCAAGCACTCCTTTCCTCTGGGAGGAGAAAATCTCCTCAGCCTTTGGACTAAACACGACTGCTTTGGGAATGGGTTGCTGGTGCTGCTGCAGGTCTGGCAGTCTGTGCCTCCAGACAGCTAATGTTTTCCCGGCACAATTGGAAGGCATATTTCCAAGGAACTTCACTGGTGAAACTGAGGACTGAGTTCCGATAGTATGAAGTGGTGCATGCAAAGAAGACCCGGCTGGTGGTGTTTCCCCGTGGTTTTGGAAAAGATTTTAGCTCCCCTTAAAATAAATAAGCAATTTTATCAGATAAAGTACCATCAACATCTAAACTGTTTCACTTAGCAAATCCTACATTTGAATTGGTTTGTATTTTCCAAAGCCTTTTCCCAGTTTTATTGTCTAAAACTCTTTTCTGAATTAGAACTGAATTTATTAATGGTTTAAGTTGCTTAGAAACAGCAGAGTTTGTGTGTGTGTGTGTGAACAAATGACTGGCTGAAAAGGCTGCTCCTCCCTATGTGTAACCTTTATTAACATTAATGCAAATTCCTCTATGAAACTGGCCTGGAGAACTCTGTGGTGGTGGACACAGGGCTGAGAAGACCAGTCCTCATCTTGACACAGTCCTCAGATGCGCCAGACTTCATCCCTCATACAGCTTCCCCTGTACTACCAGCTGGCCTAAACTTATATTTAGAAAACACATTAAATCTCTGAGTGTGAAAGCTCCACCCTGGCTCCTGATGGCAACTGCCAACAAGAAAGGCTCTCCAAGGCTCAGCAGCAATATTGTTTCACGACAGCTCTTGTGTTATACCCTATAGCACTGAGTGCAAGGTAAACAATTTTTTTTACAAACATTTCAATACGACAGATCAATGCCATCACACACTCAAATTTGCCTTTCCCAGATTCATTGTAATGGGGGAAAGGACAATTTCTATAAAGTACCAAAAGTCTGGGGTCAAAGGCATGAAGGAATGCTGGAGGGGTAGTTCTCTTCTAGACTTTTAATATGATTATTCCTCACAAGCAATATTGTATGTTGATCCTGACCAGCCTACTACCACTATAAGAAACAAATCTGCATTCTTCCTCAGATGCAGATATACTTTGACTTCACTTTGTCATACGTCTTTAATAAAGAAACAGATCCAAAGGGAAGCAAGTCTTGACTAAAAGAGGAGGTTGAGCTTTTCTGAAATTCCCAGTGATCTTCCTTTCTATAACAGTAAGTTGAAGGTTTGAGCAAAGCATTAGAACAAATTTCTAGACACTGCAATAGGTCAGGCTTGACAAAACCAACTTAATGTCACCAGATAGGTGCAATTTCTTTATCTAGCAGTTCTATGTGTTAAAGTATATCTCATATTACTTGTTCAGTAATGTTAAGGCCTGACGTTTTTCCTTTGGAAACACGAGGGCAATTTGTACAAGGCACAGAAAATTTATAAGAAGTTTGAAAAATAGAGTGAACTCACTCTTTGGACATCCAGTGTTATTGGAGCTAAAACTCAAAAAAATCCTGCTTTAATCTTATCCCTTAGCCAGTTTTCTGTTTTGTTCTCTGATTTTCATAAAAGCTTGTTAAGAGTTAATAATATGTTCATATTTGTGATATTAAAATATCTCTATAATTTTTAAACCTTACTAGGGTGTTGTAAAGGGGATCATATTTACATTCAAGGAGGAATCCACCATATGCAGCGAGAAACATAAAAGCTGTGTTTACTTGGATAGCTGGGAACCCCCATGAGAGCAAAGAAGAAGAAATGTATGATATCCTTGGGGAAAAACAAGCTGTCTGATGACAAGGGAGAGGATCTGAAGCTGTTAACTAATTAATTCTTCTAGTTGCTGGATTCAAATAGTGTTCAACACAGCTGACCATGTACAGGTGTCTGGTAGCATCTGAGATGTCCTATGACACCCTGCCTGACCCCAGTGTGCCACTCCAAAAGGCAGTAGGTCCCCTCAAGGTCCTCTATCAGACCTGCCAGCCTCACATGGACACCTCACGCAGCAAAGTTTAAATGGCTGTAGCTATGCATAGGCAGGCAAATTAATACAGCTCTTCAGAAGCATCTTTTACTCTTTTAAAATCACAGGCAGAAAAAAAGCAACACTAAAAGATTTCATCTTTGAGACCACATAAAAGCAAGACGCAGAGTGATTTTCTGATTTCAGGTTATGACGGTAGTCAGGGAAAGAAAACATATATAAACTTCCCATGGCTGGTGCCCACGCAGTTACTCATTTCTGAATGAACTGAGGGTGAAAATACTACTTTTTTCACTTACTTCATGATGTAGTAGGTCACTGGAAAAAAGAACCACATCACGTGAAAAAGCGTGATACAGAGTCAAACTAGCTGTGTTTTTACCTATAAACTGAGCATACAAGTATAGGAGTTACATGGTATAATAAATGTCATCAAAGGCACTGTTCCTCTGACCTTAAGGCAGGCCTGAATTTTGAAGGCAGGATCAAAAATCTAGTAGATCTGTTGGATAAATGGGGACAAGCTGGAGAGGTAAAGGAAAAATCAAACCCACTTCTTTTCCCTGAGCAAATAGAGCCTGTTAAGTGTGAGCACAGTGATTGCAGCTTCTTAGACCTCTCCAGCTCCTCCTGAGAACATCCTCATCAAAATGTTTTCATGATGATGGCTGCAATTAACACAAAAGCTGCACTGGGCATTGCACGGACAACCTTGGCTGTGTACTGGCCAAGGCTCTATTTGAGGCTCTCTGAAATCTTCTGGGCACTCCATGTTCTATCACTTTGTTGTGAACAAAAAAATTACAGTTTGTTCATGCTGTTTCTCACTCCCTTTTTAATAGTTAGAAATTAACACCCTTGATGCGCTCTTAAACCACACTGCTTGGCAACTCTTTTACAGTGTAGGCAAACATTTGAGTTTAGTGTTAAATATGTGGGTGCCTTACAGTACACAAATAAAGACTGTCTCTTTCTCAGAGATCTTACAGTCTGAAAGATAAGATGATGAAAGAGTACTTGGAAAGATGAGTAACTAGGGGGACTGTGGGAGAGGTTCACCTCAGTCAAAACATAAAAATCTGGAAATCATTCAAAGAACATAAAGATTTTGGTACTGGAAGTGTGCATTTTTAATGTATAACAGTTTTGCAATTAAGAACAAAATCTGAAGCTGTTGACATTTTCTTGTGCCTGGTTTTGCTGGGACTAAGGTAGCATGTTGCTGTTAAGTCTCCTGACACCTGATTCAGTTGGTCTCTGCACAAAGCTCAATGCTCTCGCTCAAACCAGCGGTCCTGCCCTGAGGGTACACTCAAACAGCAGCACACTGACAACTTGTCGGGCTTTGACCTTGCAAGGGGACATAGGAAGAGCTTTAGAAACCAGATGTCTTTTACATGATGGATGAGTTTTCATTTAAATACAAGAAATTATCAGCCTTTTTTTGCTTGCATATACTCAGGAAAGTTATGAGTCACAAAGTAAACTAAAATAAATGTGATGTAATCAGCATGTGCAACTTTCCATGATTCAGTTTTGCAAACATTTCTTCAAACCAAACCTATCTATCTTCAGACATCAAGCACGGGTTAAACTCAAGTGCCCTCAGTCACAAGGGCACCAGGCCATTCTCTCCTTGGGAAGGAGTAGCTGGGGCACAGGCTGCTGAGTTGCCCTGCAACTCTTGCTCATATTTGCCCCTAAGTGTCTAGAAGCACAGTTTTTTGTTACTGGAGATGAAGGGACTCCGCATCAGGGAGCACAAAATTTTTATTGGTACATTTCTGGTGTGGTGGACATTCCTAGGTTGTAATTTCTTCTTATGTCACAAGCCACGTGACACTTGTATCCCACAAAGAAAGGACAAAGATTAATTCTTCTTTCATTCATAGCATGGTTCAGTACACATCAGATGGTACCTCTACTGTTTTTGGGATCACACCAGGATAGCCTGTTCCTCAAACAATGTTTGAGATCAGACTTATCGAAGATCACACAGATGACAGACATGATTCTGCTTTAACAATGACAGAAGAGCTCTGATACCAATAGGAATGCTGTAGCTGCAGCTTTTTTTTTTTTTTAGAGCTAATGAAATGCCAGCAAAATACCACATGCATATGAAACAAGTGATGCCCGGGGTCAGGAGCTGGACTTGATGGTTCTGATGGATCTCTTCTAACTCAACGTATCCTATGATTCTGTGATCCGAGTGACACACTTGGAGCCATCTGAATTTTGACAGTGAAAATCAGATTTTCTCTTTGCTAGAGTAGCTGAAAGTTTGGTGTAGTGGGAGGCAGCTAGTGCCAAGGTAAAACTATGCATGTTTCTTGTCATACGTCTTCAAGTGATGCATTCCAGTGTTGTTCTTTATTTAATCATCCAGAGATAAATAAGCTACTACTTATTACAAACTAATTATGTTTTAAGCAGCACAGCTAAAAGATAATCTGCGCTACAGAATTCCTAGTGGCAAAACATCCAGGATTTTTTTACGTGTAAAATCATGAAACTGCTGAGATGCTTTTGAAGTTTTTACACACTTGCATTTGCTTGAAAATTACTATGCAAGCAATAAACCCTCTTGTTTGGGTCTGATCCTTCAAGATGCAACACAGGTAGCTCCACACTTAACTTTATGGGCTCAGTCCACGAGTCTGATGTAGCTGATAACATTTTTGAACTATATGTTTATAAATCAGTACTATTAGGGAAAAAAAAAAAAAAGAGATCTGTGGTTTTGGTATCAATTAGCCTCCTCCTCAAAAATTATGTTCCCAGCTAGAGCACTGAAGGGAGGTGCACAGGAAAGAGGCTTTAAAAAGACACTTTGAAGGGAAAATACCCCAACACAATGCCTTTTTCTTTTGCTTCTCTAATTGCTGCAGATGTTGTGCAGTTGCACCAATGAAAAGTTAAATATTATGTCTCTGTAACATTTTTGATATTCATTAATTATAGCTCAGAAAACCTTACGAAAAGCAGCCTGCTTCTTTAATACAAATAAGATTAATTGCATGGTTGTTCAGAAAATGAACCACCAGTAGTTAAACAAAAAATGTTTGTCTTTAAGCAGCCCTTGAATGATTTTTTTTAAACTGTTACAGGAAGTGAAGAGGCTGCCAAATTACCATGCCCGTGAGCCCCACTCTCATTATCAGCCTAAACGAACTCACACACCCCGCCACTTTCATCCTCTTCCAGGTCCAAGAAAAAGAAAAAGGAGGCATAAAAAAATAAAACCAACCTTCCACACAAAGAGGTGTCTCTGAAGTCTGGAATGCACTCTGGCTGTTTGAAGACAAGATTTATACCTGACACCCTCCTTTAAGCTCATTGTTGAGACTCGCCTGTGTTCAAATCAACCGCAGACTGGCTGCTGCAGGTACTTCATCTTACAACGACCACATCATCTAAGATAAATGCACTAGGAATTGCTATCACTTTGAGGTGAAAAAAGAAAGGGGAGAAAAAAAGAAAAATCCAACCCCTGATGCAGGTAGTGGGTGGAGGAAAAGACAGACGGGCACGAAGGAGTGCGTGAGGGTGCGCCCAGGGAAGGAGCCAGCGACAGCCAGCAGCGGGCGGCATGGGGTGCAAGAATGAAATGTGTTTGGCTGCCAGTGTGGGCACCTGTGTTTTAGCCCAGCCTCTCCTTGCCTTTGGCAGCCAAGCTGTGGGACCAGGCGCTGGGCGGAATGCTTAAGGCACCATCACTGTAAGGGAAGCAGTAACCTGCTGGCTGCCTGTAAAGGATGAAAAGGAGGTTTTTGACTTGGTGGGAGACGATGAGGAGGACTGAGGCATCAGTTCATATCATGCCCATGTTTTCTGAAGAAAGCCTGGTTTCCTCATCCTGTCTCTAAAGCCAGTTTCATTTAGCATCTTAAATTCTCTGGAAGAAAACTCTGGGTAGTGAGGACTTAATTTTACACTGAACCCATCTGATGGGAGGCAAAGCCATAGAACACTGAGATATATGAAGCAAATGATAGGAGAGAAAGAAGAGTGTGCTCGGGACTTAGAGAAACACAGATGAACATCCTAGATGTCAGGCTGCTGAAACTCTAGCATTAGCAGGAGTTGTGTTAATTACTGAAGGCTTTGAAGTGACGTGGGCAACAAATGTCTGTCATAAAGAGAGAATAACACCTGGCAATTTGCAGAGATACTTATTGTCTATATCATAGTATCGCTCAAAGCCCCAGTAAAAGTTGGGGCGTAAGGATACAATTTGTGGCACAAAACCAGTTAAGCAGCGTTTCCCAGGGCGAAAAATTACCATGGCATGTAGAATAATGCTACATTAATCCATGGCACTCAAAAACAGTTCTGAGGAGATATTCTGAAATTACACTGATAGAGGAAAGGAAGTAGAAAAAAAAAGATAGCATAAGTGGTGAATGTAAAACTTAAAAAAACATGCCCTTCTGATGCATTTCATAATGCCTATCTCGGATCCCAAGATGAAAAAGCAATATGGGATTAGCAACAAAATGAAGATCCTTAGGTAATGTTCTAGCATCCCAGATTTACCCTGCTTTTGGGGAGAACCCATCAGCATATTCTGGATTAAACCCAACAGAAAGCTCTAGATTTGGTTTTCTGATTCTCCTTTTTCGAGCAGTTCAGAGCTCGGCCTTTACAGGGCTTCTTCCAAAATTTCTGGGCTGACAGGGATGTTTCAGATTTTGAGATCTGGGAAAAAGGAGCTGGTTTAACCCATTTCAGTTACAGAGCACTTTCTATATTTAGGATTTTAAATTACGTTTCATTAAGAATGCAAATTATGAGCACTTCTAGGACTCCAGGTACTTGCATGTCCCAGCTAGCACATAAACCTCATGCCATTACAAATCTGAATAAAGCAGATTTAGTTCGCAGCAGATTTAAAACAAGGCAAAAGGGAAGGTGGGAAGAGAGCCTGAACAACACATCCAACACCTACCCTCTTGGGAGGGAGGAGAAACATCTATGCTAGCACGGAACTGACACAACTGCAAGTGAAGCTATGACATCAATCAGCTTGTTTACTGGTATCCTGTTCTACTTTTTTGCATTTGAAAGATTTGCCCTTTATCCTGTTGCTTTTTTCCTGTGAGCCCTTTTTTTTGTTGTTTTATTTTGTTTTTCCTTGGGGGATGATGTCTTCTATCTGGTGCCAGCAGAAGGCTCTCAGAGAAATCAGTTTCATCAACCCATGTCCAATGTACTGAAAAATGGAGCATGGCTCCACCTCAGCAATCACAAGAGTGTGTTGTGGACATCTAGCCTGGAGCCTCCATAATTTCCGACACCAAGCATCTGAGGAAATAGCATTCAGTATTTCATTCTGACATTTCAGCTCTTGACAGCGCTACAGATTGCTGCTTGAACCTAAAGTCAAATGCAATAAACTGTGCATAGCTTTGTAAAAAAAAAAAAAAAAAAAAAAAAAAAAAAAAAAAAAAAAAAAAAAANGCTCTAAGCAGCTGCTCCATTGCTGCCTGCCTGTTAGAAGTAACTTGGAATTTTCAAAAAGCACTATCTGTGCCTTCTGGCTTAAGTACTGAATCATAGAATTATTTAGGTAGGAAAAGAGCTTTTAGATCATCAAGTCTCTCTGTCCTCCAATCATTTGCTATTTTTGTCCCCATTCAGTCTTGTGTCTCCTGTTAACTCAGTTTCTTCCTCAACACAGATCGTCTGTGGTGCTGATGACTCCTAACTCTGTATGACTGCTCTTGTTGCCATTCCTCACTCCACTGCAGATCGAGCAAGTGCCTGTTCTTCAGAGCCATTTAATGTCCACACAAAAAGAAGGTGGCAAAGATGTGTGCCACATGCTGCCTTTGCATCAGAATAATCCCACCTGGACAGAAATCCCAGACAAATCACTGCCACCTGCTTGTGGCCCATTGCCACCAGGGCAGTGTGACATCATGCATTATCAGCCTCTGCCTTGAAACTGCTGGTTAATGTCAAGATCGTTTTGCAAATTGATATAAAGCAACCGTCAGGTTTATGACTTGAGAGGGCTGTGAGAAGAGCCCTTTCCTGCCTTCTGGCACACCTGTTTCTCTCCAAGAGTTGAGGACAGCCTGCTGTTACAGACAGTCCCTTGGAGTCCCCCAGGCCCTGGTCTGGGGTAGGTCTCAGACAGTGGCTTAGTTTGACTTGAATGTGTTGCCTTGTGTAAGCAGTGGAAAAAAGCACCTGTAGCAATGTATTCTACAGCAAAACCCTGTTGTAGAAAATTATTTATTTCCACAACCAGTTGCTTGAAATAAGTAAAGGCTTCTAGAAACAGCCTTTCTGGAAGAACAACTACCAAGTATACAACAACAACTCAGGAACTACATTTATTTTACTGCATGTATAATGTGTCACCTTGCAGAGACCTGAGGGCATTTTATAATGATGTGCTTTAAAACTGTGAACAATGAAAACTAATTCTTCTCCAGAAAAGGCAATCAGGAAACTTGTTTAAAGGACAAAGCTTTCAGTGGATAGCAAGTGCTTGTGTTCACATGTGTGCTCAGATTGCTTTCAGAGTTGTTTTTTGGCTGCCTTGGCTCTGCCTCCAAAGGCATCTCCAAAAAGTAATGTACATGCCTAAGTGACATATGTGTACACTGCATCTCAGCCACTTCAACAACAAGTGACAGTTAATTAAAACCATGCATTAGAGAGCTCATCCTCTCATCATAAGTGATGGTATTGACAGATGAGTTATTTTTACATCAAGCTTAATTATGTCAAATCTCAATCCGCAAGTGTGCAGCAGAAAGTGTAGCATTTTTGTTTGTTACTAATAAGCTGTGTTTACTATTTTTCTTCTGCACAATTCACATGGAATGAAAAGTGACCCAAACTCACATACATTATTTGCCAATTAAAACCATTTCACTTTTGTTGTCCTATCACAGCATTCTGGGTACACAAATTTATTAAAAGAAAAAAGCCATAGGACTGTTCCATCTCTTAGCTCCTCATCGTGATGTAAGTTTAAAGCCTTAGGGAAACAATGAATGAGTTTGCCTGTTTGCATGCAGTCACTTCTATAAATTTTTCTTGTTCAGACTGTTACATATATAAAGCTCCTCATGTGAATCCGAGAGGTCCTGTTTCTCTCTCACAGACCGATTCTTCTTGTAGGAAGAAGTCAAAGCTGTATACAAAACCATACAAAATGGTTCTCCCTAATTAATGTGCCCAATAAAACAAACTTCTCTGAAAGGGAATAACTTCAGTCTTCAAAATAAAAGATCAGACTGTGCTGGTCCTGCTCCCAAAGCGGCATCAGCAGCTAAGTGGGCCTACTACGAGAAAAGTGTATTAGCTCAGCTAGCAAAGACTTCCAAATAAAAGCCAATTAGGCTACAATAAAAGTGAGTTTTTTGAAGTGTATCTTCAGTGTTCAGAAAATATTATAGTTACTGTAGGACATTTTAACTCCAAAGCCACTTAAAACCCAAGAAATTAAGACCTAGGATGACCACATTCATACCACCTCTTACCCCTTCACTGAAGTTTACCCCTGCAACATCTCACTCCTAAATCTCTGCTATGCTATCTGCTTGCACTCTGAATAGTTGTTTTTTAACAGATTAAAAAGTATTTCTACACCTTTACTAAGGACTGAAAGCTTGGACACAGAGTGTGGTTAGCACATTTCAGAGGAGTACATGGTTTCCACAGGTCAATTTATTAGTGCAGGTGTATGACACACTAAGTAAAATGTTTCATTTGGAATAAGGAGCTGAATTTTCAGTATCTGTTTCTCAAGAGAGTGCCAAATCCACGGGGCTATTGGATATTTGCAAGAGGGATACTTTGTAGGGTTTTGTTTGTTTGTTGTTGGTTTTAGTTTTGTGTTCGTTTTTAACTAGGTTTATTTACCTGAATTTTAAGTGTATTCCAAAGCAAATGGTGCTTCTGTAGCCATGATGCAATTACCCACAAACTTCCACAGCTGAACCATGCACCCCAAGTCCCTCTCCCCAGCAGTCCCCAGAGGTGTCATGGTGCAGGTGGCTGGGCCAGGGCTCCTGGTGCACTAAAGCATGGGAGGAGGCTGCTCTGTAAGCCACTGAAAAACGTACATGGTAGCAAGGTCTTTGCAAATGTCCCAGTGGAGAGAGCTTCAGTTGAAGCTATTGGCCATGAGACACTAATCCATCAGAAATCAACCTTCATGCCTGCTGATGTTCCTGGAGCTACTTGCCTCTTAGCCACATCTGATTTAACTAGCCTAGGCTAATGTCTAGCATATTTTTCCTGAGAGAATTTCCTACTTTATTGGGGATCAGGCCAGATTCACAACAGCAGCAGTGCCATGATGGACTCAGCGCTCCATGGAAGACACAAAAGGTGGCAGCGTCCTTGCAACAGCCAGAGTCTGAGAAGAATGAAGTGCCTCAAAATGGAAATCCTCAAAATGTCTTGGCCAGGACCCTGACAGGGCTTAGGAACCTGGCAAGGCATTCCTATCCAGTCCTCCAGACTCCTCCCAAAATCCAGCCTATGGAACCCCTCCTACCACTGCTTCATATCTTGGTACTTAACAACCCTGTCAGCTGTGTGGCACTGCAAGACCAAATGCATAACAGCATTCTTCTTTGTTTGAATAAATTTTGGAAATCTTCCCTCTAAGAGGCTTGGAGGCAGGCTGGGTGGGCTCATGGAGAGGGAACAGTCCGGGCCCCTGGCTGGGCAGCATGGCTACAGGGATTCTCTCACAGAATTGTCCAGCTCCCTCCTCTTGAAGCTTTTCTGTTTTATATGACTCAATTTTGTTTTCTTTTTCACTCAGACACTCCCAAACCTAGCAACTGGGGCACCACCTGGGATAGGGTTTGGAAACTAGGCTTCAGTTCTTACTCTGAACAAAATTTAAATATCTTATATTGAGTATTGCCCAGAGCCCACACCTCCATACAGCCTGGCAAGTACCCAGCCACCACGCAGCAGCATTATTCTTCTTTTGCTCTCCAAATAGTCACTTATCCCTAGGAAAATGTAACAGGTAAAAACCAAGAAGTATAGGCAGACGCCTGTCAGAACACACAAGAGCTGAGGCTGGGGGCACTGTTGTGAGCAAAACAGCTAAAGTCTCCCCAAGCTGATGGGAAGATCAAGTCCAGATCTCCCACCTGAGCTCCCTAAGCATGGGCTAATATACCATACTAATATATTAAATTCTCATAAGGAGAATTTAATGTGTTGCATGTGGGTCTGTTCATCCAGCGCAGACCAATTCAGGTAAAGCATGTCCAGAAGCACATGTTCAGGCATGCAAGGAACTTGGTGGATGTAAACGTAGGTGTTAAGGTATGTAGGTACCTCTGGGGTGAAGAGGCAGGCAAGCAAGGTTTCTTAGGATCTAAATTTTAGGCTTAGCATGTGAAGTGACTTGTCTGCTAGGCATCCAAGTTCCTCCTTGGGATTAAGTCCATGGAGATGATATAACAGAAAGTAGCTGCTTCTCACCTCAGAGTGCTCCCAAACCAAAGATTCAAACAGTGCCTGCTATTCTATGCATTTTTCACACACCCACCACTAACTGCTCTTCTGTGATTAAGGAAAAGTGTTTCGCCTATATATACAAAAAAGGGTGAAAACTCCACATGTAAAATATTCCAAAGTGAAACAGTAAATGCTTATAAGTTTTCATCTCTTCTGCAAAAATGGACATGTCTGTGAAGTTAAGCAAAGTCTGTGTGCACCACTTGTTAAATTCATCCAGCCAGCATCAGTAATGATAGGTAAAATACCACAGATAGCAGCTTTGCTTCTGTATGTATTTCAGGGAACTTGAGCTGTTAGCAACGCCTTTGAACTTGACTTTGCAAGAGGAAAAGCAGATGTCTTTCTCTTTCACTCATTTTGATTAAACTAATACAGCTTGCGCAGCAATTGCACCTTTAAGTTTTAGTCCATCTCTGTCACAGGCACAGGCACCAGCAGATGAAAGTACAACATCAGCAGTTTATTAAAAGAAACAGCAAAAACACCTAGGACATCAGGACTGAGGCAGCATCTCAAGTCATTTCACTCAAGTCTTACTGCAAAACTGTTTAAAAAGGGATGAACAGAAAGTCCTGAAAGGACAAAACAAATCCAGAGTATATTCTTCCCTCTCATTTTCTTTGCTTCTTTGTTTTAGAATTCCATAAGAAAAAGCCATGCACACATAGAAAAAATTACTTACTTTAGCTGCTAAACACATGCATCATCCAACTGCTTTTGTCTTACTTCTGTCACATATATTTTAAGAAATAACTTTATGATGCTTCTTATGTGCATCTCTGAAATTCTCCAGGGATGCTCGTATATTTAGGAAGATCTTACTGAATTAATAAGACAGAGCACTTTGGAAAAGGCTTTAAAATAATGTAAGTGAGAGTTACAACCAAGGCTGTGCTGTGGGTGAGCAATATGTGGAGTTGAGCTCAACTACAGTGTTTTGTTGAAGGCAAGCATTCCCTTCCAAAGCAGACAGAGGCTCTATCAGCTGTAAGCCCATCACTTCACAGTCACAGACTCTTACAGTGATGCCATACAAAGCCTTTTGAGCCGCTACAAACCACAACAAGTTCAAAACCTGACTCATGTCTAGAACTTCAGCTCACTCACTGTTGCTGGCTTAGTCATTGCCAGCAGCCCTACATGCATCTGCTAATCCTGCGGTATCCTGAGCACCGTTCCCTCCTGTGGGAAAGCCCTGGTTAGTCAGCCTCGCAAAAAGGTAGGGTATTGATGTATTTCTCTTACCGTTGTGCTGCTTTGTTCTTCTTGCATTCCCATCTTAATGACCGTGCAAGTTGTTGGCCTTCCACACTTTCTTTGTGTCTATGTAAATTCAGTGTTTGATGCTGAAGAGGCGGAGATGATTTCTAAGTCAAGGGGCAGGTGTGAGTGAAAGGAGCAACCCAACAGCCAAACTATTTGAAAAAGAAACCTTTTATGTCTCATCAGCTCAGCACTGGAAAAAAAAAAGCCTTCATAACTTGCCTTGAAAACTGGAAAAACAGGGTGTCTAGCTATAATTTAAGACATTAATAACAAGAAGATATTGCAGTTCCCTGACATATTTTGACTTCTGCACAGCAAAATGGTATCTTAAAAACTAGGTCTGATTATTAAAATGTGAAACACTGTCAGTGAGTAAGAAATTACGGATAGGTTTAGCCCAGGCTAAATTTTAGAGCACACCTGAAAAAATGGTTCTTTCCCTTTCTTGAACGGACATACTGACAAGTATTTTGGCATGACCAAAAAATTTTTACTGTAACAACTTTACAGTACCAACCACGGTCTTCAGAGGTATTCAGTGGCTATTGTAAGCAAGCCTGAAACTGCAGCCTCGGGATGTGACACCCTGATTAACAAACTAAGTTTCAGCAGAAAGTATTTTTCACCCACAGCCAGCAAGTATACACTCTTTCAGTTTGGTAGTCTCCTTTCCAGCACAGAAAACACAGCAAAGCAAGAACAAACAAACTGTCATATAGAACAGAGGCATCTAAATTCCCACAATTTATTTTTATTTCCCTTGTCCAGAAAACACTTTCAAGCACAGAGTTTAAGATTAAGAATGTTGAGTAGCTTACTCGCCTGCTTTGGGACAGTTTGAAAATTTGAAGTTGTGCTTAAAAGCTCCACCATCGTAAGTCGTGGACTCCACCAACAAGCATATACAGCCTCCTCTGCACAAGCATCTTTACAGTCACCATGGAAATCTCAACAAGAAACCAAAAGTCAAATTTCCTATTGGATTACTTCCTTCTGCTGAAATAATCAATTTTCTACATGGTTGCTTCATCTAGAAAATTTTTATGAAGGTAGTAGATAGATCGGCAAATGCAAGCATCCTGCTCCTTGCACCTTCAAAGCTACACATAAAGATAACAGTGTTTTCTTTTAATCTTTTTTTCATTACTTAATATTACGCTTACAACAATCCTGCTTTGCTACAGATGGTTTCCTGTTGTTTCTGCCAAATGTGAAATAGCTATAAAACTTGAAAAGGTTCTGATGCTGTCACCGCATGAAAAATTGCATCTACAAGCGAAAATTAAATATGAGCCTTAGCCTTTAATTGCTTTAATCTTACTTAGTAAGTGAACTTTTTTCACTCCCACCCCCAACTCAAAGCTTCCGATAACATGACCTGAAGGGAAAAATATAGCTATATATTTTAGTCAGGTATAAAGCCTTCATTAACAAAAACAAAAAAAAGAGGAAGGGGAAGTAGATAATTCTCATGTCCAGACTAACCAAACAGCCACCAACTCCAGCTAACAAGAGCACTGCCTTTGGCTCAGTTTCATAAAATATGTAAAGTCATTTCTGTTAGAAGACAGTGAAGTTCGCGTTTTCAGTGCTATAATAAGTAAATCTGTCACCTGAGCAGACAAATTACTAGAAAATGGCTTGTGTAATCCCAAGGGGACAGAGCCTTTGCTCCTTGCTTGGGCAAACCTCAGTGAACTCAGTGACAGCTTTACTTGAACCCAAAAGGGGTGTTAAGAAGTACTTCAAAGAAAAATTGAATTTTATACATATGATTAAGAAAACTCTTGACGCTCTGATGCTCTCTATAGGTATAGATTCAGTGATGTATGGAAGAAGGGCTAGGGAAAAGGTATTTTACCAAAAAAGGCATGGAACAGGCACATGACTTATGAGTGGAGCATCAACGAACAAGTGAGCTTCACAGGCTCCTTCAAATTTCTGTCAGTATTTGACTGGCACTTCATCAACATACTCATTTTCTAGAAAAAAAAATCAGTGAGTATTTAACCACATCCTTCTATCAACAAGGTAAGGCTGTGCTCATTGCCATGGATCTGCCTGTACAAGCAATGGGGGTAGAGGCAAAGAGAGTAAATATGAGAATTTGTTCCATCATTTTGAGTGCATTTGTCTGTCTCTTGCCTTTCATAGAAGGTCTGATATCTTAGGGCTCTGCAGCACAAGAAACAAGTGCTCTGTGTTACACTGGAAATTTGGCAAGCACCCATTTCTGCAGGAAGAAGGCATTTAATTGTAATCTTACCCCAACAACACATCAGACCTCAACCTTCCCGCTGCTCAGACCTCTATTGTTCATTCTAGGGGATGGATCCAATAGTCATTTGCTATGAGAAGAGATTTACTCTTGCTTGGATACAGAAGTTGGTGCCATATTAGTTTCTTTCAACTTGTGCTGCCTTTCCCTGCTCTGGAGGTTGGAATTTAAAAGCTGAGGTAGAGGTGACACTGTGGGCAGGAGTGAGCGGAAAATGTGTACACTCATCAAACTGCAACCAGATGTCTCATCTACATGTGGACGCACCTCTCCCATGTGCTGTACCCCCAAGGGCACCACTCACTGCCTCCTCAAAGTGCTGCTCCTGGTGTTTCCCCATGCAGAGGTACTTGCAGCAGAGATATCTGTTTGTTTAGTCTGACTTTCACCAAAGCTAAATTAGAAACAACCTTATGCAACCTCTGGAAGATCTACATCTCCCAGCTATGGACAAACCCCTGTAGTTCAGCCCAGATGGGGTTCCTGGTTCGTTTAAAGATATCCATGCTGGGGTGCAGGGGCTGCTTGGCACCCATGGGGCTGACCTGCTGGACCTGATGCTTTCTCTGAGTGACCCTGCACAGTGCCTGACTTTGATGTCTGTGAAAACCACTGACTGATCACTTGGGCCACAAAAGCATTCACAGAAAAGCACCCTTTATTTCTTTTTTGTGGTGTAGCCTGTGTACGTGGGGACCTTGGATGAAAATCAGATAAGGGCATGCAGGTTGGATATCTGCTGACATTACTGAGAGTCTCCTGTTGACTTTACTGGGAAGCATATTGAGTTCCTATATGGTCATTTTATCAATTTTTTTTTAAATTTATTCCCAATTTTATTATTTGGTCACCAGCTGAACTATTTGCACCTTTCACATCCATTTAAATACCACAAAGTGCTAGTGCTGGACTTTTCTCACAAACAGAAACCATGATAAAAAACACAACCCTGCCACATCAGAGACGTTCTTCGTGTACCGTACAATATTTGCATCTAGGTTTCCTTGTTGCTAGCCAGTGCCATCTGTTATCTGTTTTGGTTGCTTATAAGAAATGGCAATTTTTGAAAATTGAGAGCAAGAAAAGAACAATGGCTTTTTCCTTTGTATTTTATGTCCCAAAGAAACCAACTGGATGTACACATGCACAGAAGAATATACCCCTCCAACTGGCAATATGTTAGCACATGCTTTTTCTGTATGGAAATTTTAAAGAGACAAGACTCATCACGGGGAAGTATTTGAATGTAATAAAATAAATCTGTGCCCCACAATGCCTCAATACTCGGTTTTGCTTTTTTCTCTCTTGGAGGGTGCAGACACTCAGACTTGATGACGAAATAAACGCTGGCAGCTGAGATAGTTACTGCCCTCAGCTGTGCGCTCTGCCCCTCTTTTGGAAATTATTGCTCTCCTGCAGCCGGTACAACTGAATGCTTTGTGAAACCAGCTTCAGACTGCCAGTCTTCACGCCAGCCTCAGCTTAAGCAGATCTGCCAGTCCATTAACTCTTGTGGGTTGGAGGTGAGCCCACAAGCCACTGAGCCATGCCTGATGTGCAGGTGGAAAAGACTCAGTGAGAAAGGGGGTGGCCAGTTGAAGGTGGTGCTGCTTTGCTTTCTCCCCTGTCACGGGCCACTGGCTGGGTGGCAACCCACAGATCATTCTTTCCTATTCGTGGAAAAACAAACACGTCCAACTCGGGGGACCCATTGTCACCAGCTACCCACTGAGAGAAGAAATGGCCTTTTCTCTTTAGTTGACTCTGATAGGAACAGAAATGTTACTTTAGGATGTAATTTCAAGCTCCTCTTTGTTATAAGTGGCAAATTGAAGTTTCCCATGTCTGAGGATGTTGCCTGGTTCATAGTTCCTAACTAGAGCAGGGTATAAGCCTGCACCGGGTATTTTAACAGATTCTGCCTATTTAACCTTTGATATAATCTGTTCCTCATATTTTTGCAGTCCCAGTGTTTCTCTTCCAAGATTTGTGATCTGGATGCACAGGGTGTTTTAGTCTTCTTCTTTCAAATGACAGAAGCCAATTTCTAGAAAACTTCAATTTATCAGCTATTACTAGACAGATCTCTCCCCCCCCCCCCCCCCCCCCCCCCCAGTCCTTCTCCCAAGCAGTGGAAAGTGCATACAGTTGTGAAAGAAAAACGGAGCACATCACAGGAATACATCCTTATAGCCTGGGTAATTATAAATATCTAATCCTGAATTATTAAAATGATTCTTGCTTAAAATGAAAAGAAAAATCCTGACAGTCAATCTGCAAATAATTGTATGTTGCTTAACTGGCACTTCAGTAGTTTTTGTTTGTGATATATCCAAAGGAAGAGATGAATGAACTGTCAGAATTAAAAGCTCTCTCAGCACTTGGCCATATGTTTCTGCTTTGGTCCCCAGCCTGTTACATTGCTGAACAGAGGATAAAGGCTGGTTCTTCATATACAACACAACCTCCAGGGGAGATAGGGAAAAGAGTGAATCTTTCCAGGGTTCCTTCTTACCAAAGAGCTGGCTCGGACTTGGATGCAGTCAAGTTTTGCAGCACCATGTGCTGGTTATAAAGCCTAATGAACCAGAGATTCATTACCATGATCTGCAGGGGATGTACATCCACCACCACTTGCACGGTGGAGATAAAGTGAAAAACTGGAGCTCATGTATCTTTCTATGCCAGCTCCAAGCAGGAAGATTGGTTGGGAAGGGTTGGATGCTGGAAGTTAGCAACTAGGTTGACTTTGGCCTTAAAATCAAAAGGGTCTCAGGTCTATCACCATTTCAGGATGCCACAAGTGTAGTCAAGCTAAATGTTATAAACTCTTTTGCTTTTCCTCCCTAATTTCCAAGTAGCCATTGACCACATCTAAGTAACATTCTCAAAACACAATTTACCCCACACATGTTTATTATCAGAGCAGTTCCCTGGATAGTTGGGTCATCAAGACGCTCCTAGTCTCCTATGCACAAGTCAGGCAAGGGTCAGCTGAAATACCACCAACTGCTTGAGAGGTTTCTTGTGGGACAGGGAATGGAGCAACATCAATCTCCTCAAAAAGTCTTTCTGCTATAAAACTGACATAGCTCTGGCAGTCCCTTCTGCCACATAAAATCTTATTAGTCATTCACTCCCAGAAAGGAAACAGGAATAATTTAAGGCACCAAATCAAAAAAAACCTCAGCTCTGCAGAACTGAGTCTAAAAAAGAATAAATGCCAGAAACTCTATGAAGTCTACTAGGGACTTTGCTATTGATTTTGCACTGCAGATGGTCAGACATTATGGTAATGTGGCAATGTGTCAATGTAAAACCTGTTGCTAGATTCATGGCAGGTGATTCAGTTTCAGCATTGTGGCTTAACTTCACAAAATGCCACTTCTGAGAGTTCAAAACCAGCACTCACTAACATCAGATCAGGAGGATGTGGCTCTGTCTCTGTCTCTGCAGAGATTTGAAAATACACTGACAAAGCTTTAACTTCTTCAAAAGACAATAGCAGATAATGCTTTCAAGTAGTCTTTGTTTGTCTTTTATTCTTTTGTTCCTAATGGACACCTAAATTTGAAAACAACTTCCTCTCTACTTTTGTTCTGATTTCCCTGGTGGGAAGAAACTGAAAAATCTGATCTACGTCAAGTCAGAAGAAATGTGTGCAAAGCTAACATGGTTCAGTAAACAATGTTTGATTACTGAATATTGCCACAGAGTCAGCAAGAGCTGGACACGCTACACTTGTGGGAGTTCTGCCATTGACTGCATGGGCGCAGCATCTCAGTTCATGTGTTATGGAGTTGGGTGAGTGATAAATCAAACAAAAGAACAGCAAGTTACTTGGCCTCCAAATAATATTTGGATGTTCTAGTCTTTTGCTGTATGAAGTCAGTTTCTTAGTTTTCTGGTCAAATTATAGCCAAATATTTTGTTCACACAGTGAACACAGGTCAATTATACTTGCCAAGGTGGGCAGTCTTACGTGTCACAATTCCATCCTTGTTCAGTAATATCTAATTCTTTACAGGGCATACCTTCTTGGAATATACATGGAAAGAAAGTGTCTCTATTTTTACAAATAACTCCCTGCCCTAATGACACACTGGCCAGAACTCTTCTACATATTAGGAAAGAAGGGTTTTCCCAAACAAGAGCTGCCTTTTCAAGAGCTGTTGGGTAAAAAGGGGCACTAGTTATCTTCTACTACATCATAAAAAATATATTGGGTCTTGAGGGTCACGAAGGCACCAGAAGGCAGTAAAGGACTGGTTTCAGGATAACCAGAGGGAGAAATGAGATCCCTTTTACAGGAGTGAAGAGAAAGAGTGATCTACACTCAGCTCCTCAACAATGACTCATGTAGGGTGGGGTCATGCTGGCACCTCTCTGGTTATCCTGCTATAGGCACTAGTTCTCATTGCAATTTATCTACTCTATAGCCAAAAAGAGAGGCAGCATAGATATCATCTGAGACCCACTTCCATCCTAGCATGGTTAAAGGAAACAACTGTGTTGAGGATATTAGAGGGGAATTCCTCCACTGATGACAACATGAGAAAAACATTATCTTAATATTAATCTAATCTTCAAAAGCTTATGCTGCTATTTTTTGAAAACTGAGACTTGGACCATTTGTCTAGCACAGCTATATGGGTTCAGTTAGAAACTGTAGACTCTGTTAAAACATTCCAGTCCTCCAAGAAATGTCACCTTTACACATAAAGTTGAAATGTTTCATGTGAAGCCATTTTCAGAGGAATTCTAAACACCTCTATGGTAAAACTGCATTCAGTTTTTTCAGTGAGATGATTTCCATGGCATACAATTCAGTATGATGCCTTGAAAATTAAAACATCACATGTTTTCCATCTAGCTGCAATAGAGAAAAAGCAGCCTATTTATGCCAGCGGTTTTCTGTAAAAGCTATCTATCTATTAAGAAAAAAAAAAAAAAAAAGCCTGCTGGCTTTTTCTGGGCACACTCTCATCTGAGTTCTTTGTTGTGGCCAGACTACATTAGTACAAACAGCAACACAGCTACGCTGTACCCTACAAACCAGAAGAGCTGGGCCAAGCTCTGGTAACAGCTTCAGCCTCATCAGTCATGCCCAGTGAAATTTTGCTCACAGGAGCTTACCTGAAGGTGAAATTGTTCCCACTGAGTGGTGTGGAGCCAAACGGGCTGCTGCTGAATACATTTCCTTTATTTGACTGTTCTTGTCTTTTTTAATTTCAAAATTATTGTCTTATCAGTATTGCTTGTTGATAGAGGATGCCTAAACTTTCTTTTTTTTTCATTTTCTACATCTTTGAAATTTCTGGGAAGAACTGAGTAATCCTGATCATAGTCATGGGCTTTGACCCTACTTTGCACTATCACATTAATTTCCTTTTAAAATTTATGATCTCCCATGATTTTTCTGATAGAGTTGCCAGAGATTTCCACCACTTGCCCAAAATATTTTAAGATCTGTCATTCCAAACTCCAGTGTACAATATCATCTCCCATCTCTGCTGTAGAGGAGTGGCAGCAGTAGCCATCGGCCTTGTCTAATGGAATGCACGGCAGCAAGAGGTGTGAAACCTTTCCTTGTAGCTCGAGGCATATAAAGAGGTTTGGGGTGGTACCCCAAGGAGGTGGTGATCACTAAGCTCCTTGGCATTGTTGTGCTATTGATGAGGATCTCACCTGTCATCCCATAGTGACAGATCCAAAGTGCCATCCAGTGCCCCTTCATATAAAATCTTAAGCTCCACTTATTGAAAAAACGAAACCACCCTTCCTCTTAGGCGTACAAGTACCTAGCTGCACTTTTTCTAATCCACGGTATCAGTGCTGTAGCTGTGGCAGCAGCAGCTAAAAACACCATGCTCAGTACCAATGACAATCTTTCATAGTCATGCAAGGCTCACATGGGCCACTTTACTGCTGGAGCAAGTTTTGCAGTCCTGGCTGAGCTCTCTGTTCCCCCAGATGTAGCTGAGCTGGACATTTCAAAGCTACTTTGGCACTACTTATGGCTACAGTGTAGTGTCCTTAGAGCAGGTATCCAATGCCCAGGCACTCCTCAGTCTGGGCAGCAGTCTGCTTTCCTCTCTGAACCCCAGTCCCACAGAACCCTTTTCCAATGAGATTGTGGAAGCAGGGAAAATGAAAATTGGCATGCTACGAACATGTGTTCACATGCATATGGAGTCAGCCACAACACTACCAGTGCTGTGATATCTTACAGAGTTGGTTGCGATTTCAAAAGTATAGTAACAGTGTAAAAAAGTACAGGCAAATTAGTTTGCAATGTTAACACAACCCCCAAAACAGCAGTTCCACTATCCTCTGGAGAAATATGTGCGTCTACTGAATTAAAAAACCACACTGGATCGTCTAGAGTTTGGGAACTGGTCAGAACATCATTACTTCTAAAAATAAAAAAGTCCACAACAAATTCTATGTGTAGAAACTTCAACTTCTAATCAAAGAGACTACCAGGAACTGTAGCTACTTTCTAGCATTCACAGAAAAAAAAAAGCGGCTCTTTAGTCCAATGCCGGGAGCAGAGAAATCCACTGAATGGAAGAACTCGTTCAAACGAAACCTACACCCAACACAATTTCCAGACGCAGCCCTCGGTGACATCCCTATGACAGAGTGGGTCCCGTACCGGAGCCAGGCTGGCTCTGAGGAGAGGCAGCAGACATGAGCCTACCTTGGGCAGATGGGATCAGCCCCTCCGAAGGCCGGAGCAGAGCTCCTCCGGCGGGCGCAGGGCGCGGGGTGCCCTCCTGCTCGGGCTCTCACAGGTGCCGAGGCTCCGGCGCAGCCACCGAGGGTCTCCCCGGCTCTAGAGCTTGTCATTAATGTTCCCAGTTGGGTCCCAGGGAGCCCAAACTCCCCGGAGCCGCCAGCCGACGGCCCCGCGCCCCCTCCGCAGGTTCGGAGGGTCTCCCCAAAAAGTTCTCCTTCCCCTCGCTGTCTTCTGCGAAGTTTGATAGAGCCGCGGGCGCCGGAGAGAGCTCCGCTCTCTGCGGAAACTCGCCTACCCCACCTAGAGGAGCACGGCAGGATGAGTCGTCCCACGTCCATGCCCGCTACCGCCGAGCTCGGATTTTGCTGGTGAACAGGAGGAGAAGGTTTTATCTGGTTTGGCTGAGAGAAGGGGAGCCAGACCCTGGGGCACGGAGCAGGAAGGAACCAGGGCGAAGTTTAATGATTGAACTGGTTCAGTTCAGCGAATCTTGGTGTGGCAAAATCAAACTATTCTGCACAAACACCTAGATTTTCAGGTAATTTGGGATGGCTCCTCTAAAGCCTGTCTCAGTTTTCTGCTCTTAAGTCCTATGTTTGGGGACCCCTTGGACTTCCCACGGGACTTCATCAGAGAGGGACAGCACGGGAGACATCAAGAACCACTAGGTCCCCAGGACCACACAGAACTCCCTGTGTCTTTTAGTAAATTCTAAAGGAATAACTTAGATTTTTTTCAAGTTGAAAATGTCATAGCTACCTTTCTGACCTACCAATTCTTTTCTTCCAAAGCAAAACTGAAATATTCTTATACTGTTGTGCTTTCTAAAGGTTGCAAATTCTGGTTATCAGCTAACTCTGCTGGAGGGGATTGGCAGTATTTCTGCAAAGGCCGTGTTCCTTGAAATCAGAAAATGTGAAATAATTTACTCAGATAGCATTATTTATCACTGAATGAAATGCAAAAAAACCCAGCACACCTGCAATTGGCTTGAGTGCACCTAGAGCAGTGAACTCAGAGATCATAAAGGGAAAACATATCAACACTACAACTCCTTTTGTGAGCATCCAGTATGTAGTGTGAAAACCTGACAGTGCTTGATCAGTGGAAAATGTTTCTCAGAGGAGGCCTTTCAGCCTTGTAGGGATACAAGATTCATAAGATCTGTGTTCTGGTGTATGCTGGACTTGTAACTCCTCAGCTGACCTGACCCTCACCACCCCATTGGGCAAAGGTGTGCTTTGGTTCTTATCTAACACATACCGAACTCAATGTTATGAATTAACATTAAAATATAATTGGACATTTTTTTCATTTTATTAAGAAGCTTATTCAATTCAATGATTCCAGTTCTCAGAAGCTGACCCTGGGCTACACAGCAAGTTGCTTCCTTCTTACTTGCAGAGAAGAAAAGATTATGATTGGTATCACTGCAACACAGACAAAACTTGGTCTTTGGAGACCCTTTCTCCTTTTGTGGTGGAAAATCATCTGGTTTATACCTAAAGTTGAGCTGTCTAAAGACCTCTATTGTCTCTTAGAAGTCTTGATGTTCATTTTGTTACAAAACTAAGGTCTAAGAGAGAAAAGTACTATAAGAAGAAAAAGTGAAATAATTGAGCAGAAACTGCTAGGAATGAAAAGGCAGCACTTCTAGGGGTGTGCTTGATAAAGGGCCCCTTTCCCAGAGTTTTCATTTTTTTCCCAAAATACAAAATTACAAGCACATGACTGCAAAGGGCTTCTATCTTCCATTAGCATCCCACCCACTCACTGATGTTAAACTGATGACTGCACATTATTGTGTTCATCCATGGCTTCTAACCCTCTTCCTTCCATCATAACCCACTTAGACCCCTCAGTCAGGTTTGTTGCAACACCTACCGCTACCCTCAACCCTTCTCTCTCGACACTTTATACCCCTACATGGTTGCCCTTCACTGGTTCTCTTCTGTCTAAGAACCACAACACTCCTTTTAGCTGCTGCACTTTTTATTAGGCCAGAGAAAGGACATATGGATGCTGATCCGTGTAAAGACTAGTCTGATGAAGGTTTTCAATAGCCAGAAAGGTTTGATTTATTTCATGTAGTATCTCTCAGCAATTCTTCAAGTTTTCCTGACTCACTTCTCCAGCTGACTCCAGCCTGCTTACAAACCTCCAGCCTCACAAATACCTGGGAACTGAAGCTGATTACCAAGTCAAAAACTCTGTTTAGAAATTGGAGAACTTCTTCCAAATCATTAGATAGACTGTCTCAGCCTAGCCCATTGAAATATATTTTTTATTTTCAGAATTATGTCTTTCCCAAGGAAGGCAGCAAGCATCTGAAAATTACAAAGCAATTAGCTTAGCTCAAACGCCTACAGTAACCGTGCTCTTGTGTTTGCAATATATATTTGAAATAATTAGCAATATATTTCTGTGCCTTCTAGAACATATGTAATCAACAAATGTATTAATCATGATTTCCTTCCTAGAAAGAAGACCTCATGATAACTATTGCGGAAGTAGTTAAAACAAAACCAAATGAATCCTTGCTGCTGAGAGGGAATACCTTGTTTGTTATATGGTATTTTCTTCCCAGTCTTTCAAAAACTCAGGCAGGCTTTGGAGAACACATGAAGATGGATCAAAGAACAAACCTTTCTGAAATACCTGGAAAGCCAAGGGAAGTGAGAAAGCTAGGAAAGAGTTACACTGAAGTGCCAAGAATAAACGGAGTACAGGACACTGGAGATACACTGTTGTATCAAAAGTACTCTTAAGATGCCTCTCCAGGTATTACAAATGCCTGTGGGAGTTCTGCTATTGATTTAATAAAAAGATTGGATGGTAGGACAGTCAGTAACTCAAACTCTTGATGTAGACTTTGGATACAATATTTTAAATGAGGAGTCAGTGGATATTTATGGTATTTCATTATATTTCAGTCTGGATTTGTTACTTCATTCTCTGCAGCACCTTTGTTTGCATGTATTGCTCTGCATTGTAATTTCCTACTTTTTTTCCTGCTCTATGCATTAACATTTCTGTACTTACTGTTGTAAAATTATTTGCTGTGTCAAAGCCTTTCCATATAGTTTCACTTAGTTTTCTTACGAGATGTATATTCTCCAGATAAGGTGTTAGTCTAGTGGTTGGTTTCTTTTTCTTACCCTGTTTTTATTTCTACACCTTTGTCTCATTTTGTGAGGTATTATTACTTGAAGAGGAGAGAGAACTATGGGTATTAAAGAACATTAATCTCTGATGCTTCTGGATTTGTCATTTGTTATTAGAAACTTTTCCAGTACTATGAGAGATTTCTTCTATCTTCAGTGTTCTTCCTTATCCTATTTAATTTCAGATCTTCTCTGCTGAAATCATCCTGCATAGAAGATGCCAATGTCAGATGGTTTCTTTACCACCTTGCACTTCATAGGAGCCTTAGGATATACTCTCGGGCACGCGGCATGACACTTGGGGCTGGTCTTGTGTGGACCTAAGAGTTGGACTCTTGAGATCTGAAATTAAAATTTGCAAGCTGCTTGTGTCCATATGTATATCCATGGCTGGACACCTACATACATACCTACATACACCTACATACATACCTTCATACACCTACATACGCACACGTATGACTGTAAAGGGAAGAGGGGACACAGTGCGAGACCTAAATTAGCGTGGCAGAGCCATAATCCATGAAATGCCCACACTGAGGGTCACCTCTGCAACTTCAGTCCCCAGACGATGGACATGTATCTGTCCCAGTCGATGTATCTCGAGCAGGTGGTCCTCATAAAAGTCCTTCTTTTCTACCTTATGCAAAGGGCAAGCATGAACGTTTTTAATGACACAACAGCAAGCCCTGCTACACATGCATTAGCTGTCTTATCAAAGTTGCCAAGGTATTATGGATGTCTCTTGTAAAACACTCAGTATTCCAGAGCATTACAAGCAATATTGATTATATCCTTCAACTTCTCTCTAAGACAGATGGTGTTAACCTGATTTAATAGAAAAGGGAGAAGTGATGATCAAATATTCCCAGTAATTTCAGATGTTTGATTTCAAATGCCTCGGGACTGATTTTTCAGGCTGCATCACAATGTACAGCACTTTATATATTCTGGAGGAGCTTGCAGAGACTTCAGTGGCAGCCAGCAAAAGAGCTTACCACTCTGTCAGGCCTGTATTGTGCATCTCTTGGGAAGCAGGATAATAAGGCAGGGAGCCCCTGAGTTTTCAGAGCAGCATTCAGCTGCCTGAAATGGTCAAATATTTTCTCTTCTCCTGCATCTCTTCGTCTTACTTTTGTTTAGATGTTGCAGCGGAGTAGGCAAAGTCTAGTAAAAAGCACAGTACGCTAGCATATAATCAAACAGAATATTGTACTTAATACTTGCAAAGTAATTTCAGTAAGTCCTTAAATTCTGACTCATATGTCTAATTCTGTCTTATGATGTGTAACCCCTGTGTAACCCCTGCCAGTCAGGCAAAGTTAGTCTCCAGCCCTGCCATACTTGTCTGGTGACTTCCTATACTCAGTCTGCACACTTGACCACAGTAAGCTCTGTCACCCGGCAAGAGCAGTAGTCACCAGCATATTAAAGCATGTATTTTGCTGTTGCAGTCACGGGGAGATATGTAAGGGAATTCTTTAGTTAGCAGTTATCCTCTTCAAATAGCTATAGGATGCAAAAGCCATTAGTCACCTAAAAAGTGAATTAACTTGTGAGAATTATTTGTAGATATCCCAAGCATGTCCTGAGCCTGTAAATGTCTTGCTTTTGGCATAGAATAGCAGGCTTTCAGCTTGGAGTCTGTTTTTCTCTATTGTATGTAAATATTGAATAAAACCCTGGAGTATGCTGACTTGGAGGAATCACTTAGAAAGGGTAACTAGAGCAGTGTTTTAAGCATTTGTTATGATTTTGATTGTCATAGGGTTTTTTTGATATACAATACATGATGATCACCTGACTTCAATTTAATAAAAAAGTATATACAGAGCTTGAATGGGATTGAGTTTATATCTTTTAAAATGAGGCTTCTAAATTAGTGGTGATTTGAGCCATTGGTTCAAACAAAAAAATAATTGAAATCTGCATCATAAATTTATGGGTAGAACCAACCACAGTGATGCCACAATTTGTCACTTAAGTGGTGGGAAAAAAAATCAAAAATCTTACGTCACAAGTCTGACCAAAACAAATTTCTAAGTCTAATTGAATAACCCATTCCATTCACTATGCAACCAGTCTCCATGCTCTTTCTCCAGAGTGGCAGGAGAGTTTAAATTCACATCTCTAAAAATCAATTGCACTTTTATTACTCTTAATATATGTAATACATCTTTAAACTAGGACACTTGTATTAAGAGGAAGCATTCAGGATGCTTTTCAAATACATGCCTGTAGTACATCTTTCAAACATATTGCAATGAACTTCCATTTTGTTTATAACTTCTTCCTTAGTAGATTACTTTCCTTCACTATGAAGATGGTTTGCAAGTTTGATTAATATTTTAATGTGGAATTGTATCACCTGCAATGTATGACTGTGGTATATTACTAACCTTCAAAATACATAATAAATTCAAACTGTCAGCTAGTTAAATAGACCAAACTCAGCCTTGCAATAATACTTCCATACAAGTGCAGGTGATTCAAGGTTAACAAGTAGTCAGGAGGCACGAGTGACACCACCATCTGCATCACTTACTGCCCACTGCAGACTACCCACTGGCACACTATTCTCCAGATATCCTTCTTGTTCCCATCTTAAAGGTGAAATGTAAGACCATGTGCTTGCTTAGAGGTAGGAAGCAGTTCTACTTGTCCTGAAGCAGTTCATCACTTCTCTTAGGCCAGAACACACCTTCTCTACTTTGCCTTTAATTCCTGCAATGTATCAGCTGAGCTGCTTGGGATCCTGTCCCAAAAGAAATTCAAAGCTTTTTCAGGATTATTTTAAAATCCTAATTCCTGGGAAAATATCTGCAGGATAGAGGGCATATGTAGGTGTGTAAGAGGCATGTGTGTTTGTTTGCCTTTCCAGCACAGCTAACAACACAGTATTCAAACTACTCTCCTGGTACGTAGGGCCTGAATTAAACTGGGGTCTTTACACTAAGACTTCCACCAAGCATTTTCACTGCTCGCTGGTTAAAGGCTTTCATCTTCTTAATTTTTTTCTTTTAAACTAAAGGGTAGTTTCATATTCTTAATTGTTTTCTTTTAAACTAATGGGTGGAGACAGAGAAAACTGGATCAAGGTGTTGGCAACAGACAAAGATTTTGTTTTAAACTGATGCATTTTTTCCATGTGTTCTTTAGCCTGTAGCATTGATTGCTCTGGGCAAGACTCCTCAGTAACATCAGTGAGCATACAAATAGTATCCATGAAGTCAGTGAGCTACTGTTGAAGTAACTACTGTTCAACCACAGCGGAAAAAATCTCTGAGAGGGCAGCCTGCATGGATGTCTTAAGATCCTGTGTGACTGTAGAGAAAGATATGGGAGCCAGTCTGATTGAATGGACTTTGGAAATACATTCACAAAATATTAAACTTTGGCAGACAGAATGAGAGTCGTGAAGTCATACCTGGTGCACAGTGACATAGGCTGGATTGACAGATCTCACTTGTGGCGCTCACTTCAGCATCCACACTGGCTGATCTACCTTTGTACTGACTTCTCACCATGTAAATACTGGTTAAACTGTTCCAAGGGTCTCCTTTGGACATTTTATTTCTGCAGCTTGTGCAGGGTGTGAAATGTATCCCTTAAAGTTAGAAAGCAGTACTTTTCTGTTAATGACCTGAATTAATTTCTCCGGCTGCAATATACCCCTTTCTTTTTTTCCACCCACTCTGTTTGCAATGTTACTGTGTTCTTAGCCCTCCTGTAGCAATACTACCCAGATGTTTTACTCCGTTAACCACAAAGATCAACAGGCCAAATTAATTGTTTGCTGGCCAAGTATTATGTATGTCCACCTAGAAGTTCACAAGATATCTGGACTAGTTGTGTTCCTACTGGCTCTACCTATACTGCCATATTCACTTGAGGCTCAAACTTGTATTTAAGCCCAATTCCCCCCATTATCTTAGTGTTTTGTATCCTGATCCATGTCACAACTTACATCTGGAGCAAGTCAACTGCCCACCAGCCAACCAAGTGCTCAAAGACATAGGGGAGGCAGAGAACATCAATAAATTTTCTGGATACAAGAGGCTTAGGCCGTGGCAAACTCACACGAACACTTTGGCATTCCTGACAAAGACTTTGAGACAGCTGAAGAGACTACACCAAGTGCAGGGAGAGAGAAGCAGGAACAGAGAGAGTGGCCAGAATGTGCTTGCCAAGACACCTCACCTAACACACCCACAACAACAGCACAGCCCGGTCTGCAAAAACACAAACTTGTCTGTAAAATCACAAATAATTGAAGACTTTGTAAACTTTTTTTCCCTCACCCCTGCTAATACCACTTTTGCTTCTATAATGCATCCAGATGATCTTAATTTGTAATTTAGGAGAGACTTAATTACTGTAATTGTTAAGAAAAGTTAATTTAAATGCTTAGCAGAGTCAGTGACCCAACATGCTTGATGAACTGCTAAGGTTGGGCACAGAAGAATGTAATCTTAATGTACTGAATTTGTTTCCTTCGGGCAAATACAGGGCCAAATGTTCAAAGCTGCTTCTTAAATTGCACATACAACATCTGAGGAGACATCTGCCTACGTGTAAGAAACATGATTTGCATACACAAATACATCATTTAATTTAAACATATCTATACATTATGTTTGCACTAAGAGAGCATGCAAAAGAATACCAGTAAACAATGGAGGCAATTTTTATGCTCCTTTCACATGCATAAAAATACTAAATATTGTACCATAATATTTCTGAGCTAGTCCTTCAGAGTACCCTGTGCCTTCTGCATCTACCTCTGCAGCTTGTGATCTGCTGGCTTGATGGAGCCTATACTTTCTTTCCAGCAGCACTGTTAGGCTTAGTTAATGACTGGTGTATTTTGAGATTCTTGATGAATAGCTACTCTAGGAATACTAGGAAGATTGTTCCTCTTTTGAATACAGTTACAAATCACTCCCAGTCTCTTCCTTTTCCAAAAATCTTAAGAATTTTTTTGCTCTTGGGCTTTTTGGTCTTCCTGCACATTTTTCTACTTTCTTTCTTTAAACTAAGGTAGGCATTTCCAGCCCCTCCTGGGCACCATACTTCAAATCCTGTTCCCTAGGTAGGTAATAGGAATAATAGTGTTTGTTCCAGAACTGGAAGACCATGCTCAGCAGATTCAACAACCTTGCCTGTGCTTGGGAAGCCTAGAAAAAGGATGATTTGGATTTGGAGTGGGCAAGGGGTGGGCATGTAAAGCACATTAGGAGAAAAACCTGGTTAGGAAACATTGGATTCTGAGAAGGGAGAGAAAAACTGGGAGTGGGAGATGGATAGCAAGAATGGTAATGGAAGCTGTGAAGCAAGATGGAAACTGAATTTTAGTGGAGGGGACATGGGGCAAGACAACAGGTGCGGGTACTTGCTGAAATGAAAGTGGATGGGGGACTGATGAGGTACATGGGCTCTGCTGAACAGTGCAATAAGTAATTCACATAATGATTGCAGACAGTGCCAAAAGAGGGAGAACTGAAGTGGCACTGGGAACTGTAATGCTGGCCCAGCATCGATAAAGAGTTCACAGCAGAATGGGTTTTGCTGTGTAGGTTTTATCCATGTGTTACCAGATGCAAAATTGTTATAAGATATAAAAAAACCCCAGAAGTTCTAGTTTATATTGTGAGCAGTTTGAACTGCCCTTAACATCTCTACTTTATCAGAGTAATACTGTATTACAACGAGCTGAAATGTAAACAGTCTGGATATAACTAGCAATGATTAATTTGTAATTTTTCTCAGAAATTCCTCATCCAAACAGCACCAGCTGTACTTCTGCTAAATCTACAAAGAAATCAACTCTTCATTAAAACAGCTGCATTTTCCATCAGGCTCCCTGAATTTCCCTAGAAGCTCTAAAAATCTTCCCCTTGCCTCACATCACAAACGCAGCAGACACAGCTGATCCGAGGAAATTCATGAACCATCAGAGGACCGTCCAAGAAAATCCATTTGGTGAAAGCAAGACTGGTCAGGGCTACCAAGGACCTGGGTTAGGCTGCATGGCTGTGAAGGTGTTCCAACACCCAAGGGCTCAGCCAGGCAGTCGAAAGTGGGACGGCAGATCCTACACTCTGGCAGTAAATCAGCTTGTGTGTAGTAAAACTTTGACACACAGTTAAAGCCATCTGAAGTGGTGAGGAAACTTCTCCTGCCTAGCGAGTATTAGACATTTAAGACATGACTTAAAGAAAATTTCCAAATACAAGGTATTTTCCTTAGTTTTCAGTGCATGATATTCACTGACATCAGCTAGGCTCTTGTCTTCAAATAGGCAGAAAGGAAAGCTAGCATCATCCACTTTTCTCTCTGGTCACTGATGGGTCAGTCTTTTGAGCCTCTGTAGGTTCCTATCTGTTCTTATCATCTTTTGACCCCTATTCCCACCACATTTTTTCAATATGAGGTTACCACAATGAGCAATTCTTAAGGTATTCCCTTTACCACAGAAAGGTATAGAACAAGAAATAGACATTCCCTCCATTAAGTCCCTGATCCACATGGGCTGATGATTAAAACTCTCTTGGGACCTATCCCAGTGACCAAAACATCTGGGTCCTTTGACAGGCACTGGATTCAACTGTGAAGCTCAGGAAAAAAAAAAATTACTAAAACATAATGAGTGTAGAGTAATTTCAGATGCTGCCATGCCCCCCTGCCTTCAGCTGCTATTGCATGAAGGAGCAGACCTCTCACAAGGCTTGTGTCATAACTACCAGCCCCACTCAGATGCCCCAGATATTAATGGCATATCAAATGGCAGTAAGCACCTATGGTTGTTAGACTCAATAAACCTACAGTCAGTCTCATTTTTTTCTTGTGAACTTATGGTAAATTTAAATACACATAGATTTTGTAGGCTTGCAATTCCATAGTGAGTAGTGGAGGCAAAATCTGGCCTATACATACACACATACACACAGTGACATTAAGTCTCTGTGACCCACCTGTACTGGTAAAGATGAAAATGTCAGTCAGACTTTGTATCTAAAGGAATGCAGATGTTTTAATGGTAAGTGGTTAAAAGTCAAGGTTCTGTGAAATATCTGCAAATTTGCAGTACTTTAAATAGGTCTTTTCATCATATGACATTACCTTCATCTGTAAATGTTCTGGTCTGTTGGTAGATATGTTGTCCTTTTTTGCTTGATGTGATTTATTTATTCACTCCCCAGAGCCTAATTACATCTAATTCTAATTCCACCTTTACAGAATATGTTTGAACTCTTTCCCTGTAGACTTAAACTGCAGGATCAAGGAGCATAAAACTTAACCAATTTTTGATAATTATATGATGTTACCTCTGAAAATTAAGTTAGAGCAGCTGCAAAACATGTGAAACAATGAGACATATCTATATTATAGTCCTGATGAAATCTTGTGGAGACCTTACAATATACTTTATTGACCTTCTCTGGGGTACTATAATAATACACCCTATGTCAGATCTACATCACTGTAATTGAATTTTAGGGAATTTCTGTGATAACTCAAAAATTGAGTCTGCTCCCTGGTGCCTTTTCTTTCAATAAAATCTATATCTTTTTTTCATTTCCCCTTTTAATTATGAAGGTGGAGAGACTAGGGAGAAGTGTTATCAGTCTTCCTTGGCTAGAGCCCTTTGCTTATGCTAATGTTTTCCCATCAAAGACCAAAAGGTGACTACATTTTACACAGGATGGGCTCAGAAAGTTTTCTACTGTTTTACATATGGCAGGCAAGAGATTGGCATAGCACACCCTTAATCTCAACATTCAAGCCCCAGCACTGCTCTGTAGTATTCAGTTGCCCATCCCCAGTTGGACCCCACTGTGCCTTATGTACCTCATTCCAGCGAGGAGACACAGACTGTCATCCTCCCTGTGCAATGCCCAGCTGAGTGGGGTGGGCTGGTGAGAAGACAAATCTGACTTCCACAGTGAGGACAGCTCTCTCCTGGCATACCTTCGCCCAGGTGCAACTCTATGAATCAACTTCAGACATACCTACTGCACATATCAAAGGTTTTGGGATGGCCTGTAATACGCCTTCAGTATTTTCATATCCCTACTTTGAGAAAGGTCATAGTTTGAACCTGGTAATGTTCTACATATGATTGCTGCAGCTCCCTCTCTTTTCATCCCAGGGTACTTGTTCATGTATTTTGTTAATGAGTATAGACTCAAAAACATCAAGAGGAAGCCATCTTCAAGAACCCAATTGACGGGAGTTCACTCTGAAAGATGCACCCAAACCACTTTCTCTCTCCAAGCTAATGATGGCTTTCAGTAACACTGAATGCACACATTAGGTACACAGCATTTCTCCTGCTGGCACAAGTTAGATAGCTTCCTCTGAAGATCCCATCTTCCATTGTGTCCCCACCTACACTGGATTTCTCCTAACCTCTCCACATTAAGGTGTATTTATAAAATGACTTTTCTTGATAGGAGGAAATTGCCTTGGCAGGATATGAAGCAAATGTATTACAGGTCTTACTCACTACCAGTCTCCTATGCAGTGGAATCTTCTGAAGGCACAAGCTCTCCCTCCTTCCCTCTGCATGAAATCCTCCTCGAGGGACAGTGCCACTGCCAGAGCTGTGGCATTTCCCAGCAGAGCGCACACTATTTACTTCCAAGTCCCTCCACTAAAATCCATTTACTTCTGGTATCAAACATAATAGATCTAGATAGAGTAAAGCATAAGGAGCACCATTTCTTAATATGGTGGGTTATTGGGTCTTGACTTGCACTGTTGTGTCCTGATGCAGTTTTTCCACAGTCTATTTTGTACCTATCCATGCCAAATCAATGTCCAACGGCCCCGTGAATTCCCATATATGCTTAGGAACTGTCTGGCCACAAGTTAGTCAGCTCCCTTATCTCTCCTCTCTCATGAAGAGTGGCAGAACTATGTGATAAAACCTTTAAAACTGGATCTGGTTGAATTAATTCGCAACGATGCTTAAGTGAAACTAGAGAGTCCTCCTCTTGCTGCTTCTCTGATTCTTCCTTCCTTCTGGAACTGTCATGAAAAATAACACTAAAATCTGTCACTTCATATGAATTATTTACTTGATACAGAACCACAATGAAAATGTTGAGGGCAAAAAAGAATTTCTCTATTTAAAACAATTCTATCTGCATTCTTGGGCATTTCTGATCCTCTGTAGGCTACTTTTCCTCAGTCCTCCTCTTCCCTTTTTTGTTGCTAAAATGTAAACCACAGAAATCTTTGTCACCTCTTTCTTTGAAGTAAAAGACCCCATTTCTGAGAAGACAAGCTATTTTTGTAAGGCGGTATGTCTAGTGGGAAACAGCAGCTGGCAGAGAAAACCAGAAAAGGCATGGCAAGTTTATAGCAAATGTAGAAAATACAGGCCAAAAAATTCACATGGTGTGTCATTATAATTAAAAAAAAAAAAAAATTAAAAAGTGTTTTCACTTCATTCTCATCCTGAACTGTTGATGATATCTGTAAGTACACGACAGATGTAGTTATTGTAACTATATCCATATACACTCTCTACCAATCTGTATGGCTTAAGTAAATGTTCAGTGCATTTGATGAAAGCACACACCTGAAGTAAGTGCTGTTTTTCCACTGTGAAAAACACATTTTTACATATTCCAGAAACTAAGTAAATACCCCATTCCATAAATACTTCAGTGAGTCTTACACTGAAGTTTGCCCACAGGAGAACCGACATTGCCTCTGGTACTAAAATGGCTGATAAAGAAAATTAATAAATCATTGGTGAAGGCTGAATAATCAATCTTCAAACTAGAAATCAAATTAAATGAACTATTTCTAAATGAGTTCATTTTACTCCTTTTTACATGTAAGGCAGGAATTATAGCCCTATAATCTATTTTCATTTTCTTGGCCTTTTATCCAAGACAAATCAAGAGAAGTTAATGTGTAGATGATGTGCTTCAGTAATACGGATTTTGGTTTTGGTTGGTTTGGTTTTAATTGGTCTGTCAATACCTTCCAGAGGCTAAGGATTCCGAAGGTATAAAATATGCATTTTGTGCAATCCAGGTAGGCATTTTGTTAAGATGTAGACTTGAAAATTTAGTAGTTTAGAAATTAAGAATCAGAGAATAATGTGTTCATGTGGCCTAAGGCTTGTATTAATACAAAGAAATAGGACTGCAGTGTTGGGTATGTGTTTGTATCGTGTTATATTAACCAGTGACAAATCCTGTGGTGCCCATACTAGATGACTTCTAGTAGCTCTCTGCCCTTCCACATCATCACAGAGCCTGAAGAATGGACAGAAATGTGGGGCAGGCTAAAGGACAGTTTTTTTGGATGGACCAGCTGTCCAAAACCCTAATCTAGGCAGTTTTAGGGTTAAGAGCTGCTCCAGGGGAAAACGGTGTGGATGCACACTGTGGATGCTGTGACGTTCCTCTGAGCCTTGCCACATGAGAAGTTGCCCTGTGTGCCAGGGTGAAACCAGCCCCCCCTCTCCAGCACAATATGACCTATACATCCCCTGCTGTTGTCAAGACACTTCCACGCACAAAAGATGATATGGGAAGGTGAAGTGTGGCTGGTGTTCAGATGCAGCTTCTTCTTCCATTCTTTAGGGTGTTTCCATGGCCTTTCAGCTCTTTTCTTTAACCATAAACCACCATAACACTGTGATACAGTAATGCGTTTTTCCAGTTTCATGGATTACTTTTTGTGAAGACTGGTTCCATAGGTGCGGAGATGGGCTGAAACTGCTCTGCCAAATCCAATGCCCTGATGGGAAAGCTGAATCTTGGTCTAGCTCTCACAATTCAGGCCATCTCTCATTAACCAAATGAAATAAAGAAAAGAGGAATGCTGGGAGAAGGCAACACTATTGTGTTATATCCTTCAGTAATAAGGTGCAAACCAGCTTGGTGGCCAAACTAAACATTTCTACAGCTCCAAGGAGGGAATATTTGCTTTTGCAAAGTTCACTGGTTGCACACATGGACTGCCTGGGATGCACCATGGTTGTGAGCCATGTTGGAGTGCAGTATTTGGGTCCACACCACAAACTTGGTACTTGCTCATAATCCTTTCTCAGCATCTCTTTTGAGAGAAATGGGTTCACTGTCATTTGTTTAATTTTAATGAAAGAGATGGCTGTGGAAACAAACAAGGCTTATTCTTTAATAGTATTTAAGTTGTTTTTGTGATGTTTGATTAAAATACTGCCTAACAACCCATTTCTATAAATCATTAATAGCTTGACTTCAGTAGAATCTGCGCATGAGGATTTGGCACTGAAACTACATTTTCTCCAGGTTAACATTTTTGGTGGGGTTTAGGGTTTTTGTGTTGCTGATTTTTCTTGGGGGTTTTGTGTTGTTTTGTTCTGTTTTGTGTGGGTTTTTTGTGTTTTGTTTTGTTTTGTTTTGTTTTGTTTTGTTTTGTTTTGTTTTTAATAAATAGCTGTATTACCTAGATTACTGCCTTTCAGGTCTAGCCTATGTAAACCACTCATAATAATGATTTTGCCTTTCACAGTGTTTTTCTCCCTAGAACAGTGTTATTAAAAGGCAGATGAAGTACATTAAAAATGCCATTATATTTCCTGTAAAGCTAGTGTTATATGTCAGATGTGGAGACATAGATAGCGATACAATTTGCCAAGGGTAGCATCAGTAAGATTTTGCTGGATCTGGCCCTCTCTTCAGAGAGCTCTGCCTTCACAGCAGCAGCCATACATGAGGGCTGCCACTCAGAAGCCTGTTCCTTCTGTGATTAGATTTTTTTACCTTGTAATTTCTAATTTTACAATATTAATTGGAAAGGCATCCATTGTGAATAACAAGATGTAATTAGTTCTCTTCAATAAATCTTTATTGCCTCCTATAAATCTAGCATATTCAAGTCTTCTGAAATCATTAGGGTGTTTTTTTTTTTTTGAAAGAGGTCAATGCATTTATTAATTTGCTGTGTATGAGCCTGTGAATGATAAAATAGGAACACAGATGTACAAATTCAACATTCTTCAGATGATGTTGTGATTCTTCTTTTCTTGATGAACTCTAGGGTTTTTAGAATAGCAAGTATGTATGAAAAGAAGCGTGGCAGGCTTTTGAACTGAAAAGTACAGAAATTTCCAGATTCTTATAAAGAGCATATCTTTCATTAAGATTTTTTTTAACTTTATCAATAACTTTCAATAATTAATAATTAAGCTTTTTTATTACCTCATCCAACCATGGAAATATTTCATGTTAAATTAATAAACTCCTTCTAAGGATATTAATTTAGGCTCCTTTACTAAATGCAATGCCCAGCTGTGTAAAAAGGTAGATCATAATTTGAATAGTAAAAAATGTATTAATGTCACTAGTTCTATTTCAGGAGATACTAAAGTCAGAATGGATTACTGAAAGAAATAACTTTAAAGGAAAGAAGACTTATTATAATTTAAATTGTAAAAAAATTCTTAATGTCACTAATTCCCTCTCAATTGCTTTTTGTGTAACAGGCCATTTATCATTAGGATCATTTCAGTCAGTTGTGGTGATAAATGGATGCTGATTAAATACGTGGATAAAGCAAGGCTTCTGGTACTGAATGTAAGAACAGCACTAAAACCTGAATCTGTATGTTCCTTTTGAGTTTTGGGGCAAGAATTGGTGTCCTTTTTTTCTTAGATATTAGTTCCTTTAACATGTGTCAGTCTGAAGTCTCCTGGCAAACATAGGTCTCTCATGCAAACTCAGTGACTGTTTTCACCAGTGGTGTACTCTGTATCTGCACTTCTAGATGCTGTTTAATCCCAGTGGAGGATATATTTTTATACGTAATGAATACCTAAGCACTGTCTCCTACTTAAGAAGAGATGAAACAGTTAATTATTTTCTATTGTTTATATCATATCAAGGATAAGGATTCCTTTTTTTCTGTCTAAGAGCCAGGGATGGAGAGGGCTTCACAGTTTACAGGCTCCAGCCCATGAAGGTTGGGTGTGGGTTACCTCAGTCTAAAGCATGTTCCCTTCACGAAGCTACAGACTCAGTAAGTGACAGAAAGTAAGCACAGCTCTGAAAGATGTGTGGCCTATTTCTCTTCTCTCAAAATAAAATGAAGGAGACCTGCACAAGCTCGTTTCCCTGAAGTTTGGCATGTGATGGAATCCTCTGAGTCTGAAAGGAGAGGGGCTTGTCAAGGCTCAGCTATTACAAGCACTGAGAGCTTTTTTGAACTACTTACAGCTTTCAGGTTTGTTCTTCATCAAAGAGCTCCACGTCCCTCCTAGCCACTTTTCACAGTAAGAGCTGCAAAAAGAAAGGGAGAATTAATGGAGACAGATCTGTGATATTCCAATACCTGAAAGAGGAACTGATGCTATTTTGCTGCTTCTCCGCACCATCATTTCACCCAATATTGTTCCCTTCTGGGTGTCCACATGTGAGGCACAAAGAGGAACTCCCTTCTATAATCTAAATGACTAATTTGTCACCAGCTGTTTCCTACACACACTTTTCTCTGAGGTAGTGGGAGAGAGGGCACAGACATGCACTTGATGGTGTAGTGCTCTCAGGTGAGACATTAGCAGGTGCATCTACATCAGAATTTTAACCCAGACCAGGAACGTAGTTTTGAAGTGATGGTCCTGGTTGTCCCCACTCACTGCAGTGTAGGTTGTGTCACAGCAAAGCCACTAGCTGTGTGAAGGAGATTCCCTGAAGGAGTTTAAACCAGATGTGTCTTGGCTGCATACGTAACGTCCCAGTATGGACCTGGGGATCAAACTAGCAGTTATCCCCCCTAAATTGTGTAGTGTCAATGGCAGGTCCCCAGCATCAGTGGTTTTGTTCTACAAAATCTATATTTATTGAGTTTGTTACTTATTAAAGCAAACATAGTCTGTCCAGTTCACATACTGGTCATTACAGCAGCTTGTGAACTGTGGTCAGAAAGGTGTCATCCTGCTGGATGGTTTGGCAGGGAGGATCAGAGCATATCCCTCATTCACAATACCGACCATTATGTACCTTGAAGCATCCATGAGATATCCTGTGACTGCAGGAATTGGAAGTGTTCTTAATTTCTCCTAATTTTTCCTCTCCTGCATTAAAAGTATCACAATTGTCTTTTCCTGGCATGGGAAATGGCCCTTCGATTGAAGTCTCTGTTGCAGTCATTGGGCACTGGATTCAGTGATCCTGCAGATCCCATCCAGCCCTGTTCTCCTCTGCTGCCACCTATACAAATGTCAGAGTGCATGAAAACACTCTTGGAGTCAGGAGTGTAGATCAAGAACTTATGTTGATGCAGGGTGCTGGACTCACTTTTTCACAAACTTCTTAGTATGGTGGTCTTCAGCTACCTTAGAAAGCAGAGACTGCTGACATAAGCACTGCTTTTCTGACATCGTAAGGAAGCTGATTTTGAGACACAGTCTATGTCCATCTCCCAAGCACTCAGGGCATTAACAACTTTGTAGCCGAGCAATATCTACGAATTTTGTCTGAGTCTTTCAAAAATGTCTCTCTGACTCAGTGTTGCTGGGTTGCTATGAGAGGGAAAATGCCCATCTTCAGCCTCACTATTTTCAGCAGCACCATGTAAAATATCATAAAGAGACTTTTTATTGCTAGAAAAGGTACTTCTGGAATTTATCTCCCCTGACAAAATGATGCCCAAAGCCAGTACCATTTCTAGTGTTATGAAATGGCTTTCCCTCCACACTTTGTGAAAGTGGAAAAGAGTTTTATCTCCATCAACTGTAATTACTTCATTTCTCTCTTCTTTATCAAAAACCTTATTTCCCCATCAAAGTACAGTTGTATTCTTATGCAACAGGACAAAACATATCAATGAATCTAAAGTGACAATATAATGCAGCTAGAAATTTGCTAAGATCTTTTGTAGTTACCTAACTTTGGAGAAGAATGGAAATTACTGTTCATTACAGATGTCCCTCAAACCACTTTCAGCTATGAAGGTGCCAGTCAGCTATGGGATGTCCCTGTGAGCCCCTTGCAGTACCCAGGCATGGTCTGAGTATCCTCATACGATTTCCCCTCAAGACCCTTCACCATCTTCGTTGCTCTCCTTTGGACACTCTCTAGTACCTTAATATCTTTCTTATATTGCAGTGCTCAAAACTGCCACAATATTCAAGATGAGGTCGCACCAGTGCAGAGCAGAGGGGGACAATCCCTCCCTTGACCAGCTGGTGATGCTTTCCCTAATGCCCTCCCGGACATGGTTGGCCCTCCTGGCTGCCAGGGCACTGCTGACTCATATTCAACTTGTCATCAACAAGGATCCCCAGCTCCCTTTCCACAGCAGTGCCTTCCAACACCTCGTTCCCCAGTTTGTCTGTACATCCAGGGTTCCCTCATTCCAGGTGCAGAATCTAGCACTTTTCCTTGTTGTTTCCATCATATGGTTCGTGATTGCCCCATCCTCTAATTTGTCCAGGTCTCTCTGCAGGGCCTCCCTGCCTTCGAGGGAGTCAACAACTCCTCCCAGTTTGGTGTCATCTGCAAACTTGCTTAGTATCCCTTCCAGTCCTGTATCCAACTCATTTTGAAGATGTTGAAAAGCACTGGGCCCAAGATGGAGCCCTGTGGAACCCCACTAGTGACAGTTCACCAGTGTGATGTTACCCCATTCACTACTACCCTCTGGGCTTGACCCATGAGCCAATTGTTTACCCATCACATGACGGGTTCATCCAGCTGTGTGCTGGACATTTTGATGGCAGCATTATCAGTAACAGTCCATGCTGTTATTCAGCACTTCTCCACAGCTAAGGATTCATGTTCGGCTGCCTGCTTTGGGAAAAATGCCTTGCGGGTGTACCCAGTCAACATTTCTGAGATGTATACTGATATCTATGTGAGCATAAACAAGGCTGGAATAACTGCATGCTTGAAATGTCTCCTTTTCATCTGTGCTTCTAAAGGTTTCTACCAGTAGCTCCCGAGATGTCTTTTAGCTACTGTAGTTCACAGAATCACAAAATTGCAAAATTGTTTGGGTTGAACGGGACCTTAAAGACCACCTAGTTCCAACACCCATGCCAGGGGCAAGGAGACCTTCCACTAGATCGGGCTGCTCAAAGCCCCATCCAAGCCCCTTTGCATGTTCTCTCACATGCCTGGAGATCATCAACATCTTAAAATACACATATCTGAGCACTGCATCTTGAAGTGTCACAGTCCTTGGTGGAAAACTGTCAGTCTCCTTATAGAGAGCAGAGGGGACACATTTGTATTTCAAGCTCTGCATTTTGGCAGCATATTGAAGTCAAAGTAAAAGCAGGAGGCAGTAAAGCTTTATCTCTTTTCCCCGCTCATTTTGTCAGAAATATTTATAGTAGTTTTGCCCATAGTATTAATATTACAGGGCTTGGCTGATCCATTTGCATAAACAGGCAGCATGAAGTGATTACTCAGTCTTGGTCACACTGTCACGGACACCACATTACATTGCCTTTCCACCTTTCTGTTGTGTGACTTCCTAAAAAAAAGTATGTGATAGTATTTCTCCTCAATAGCAACCTGACTTTTGGCCAAAGCGTATAATTTTCTGTTAGTATTTATTAATTGCTATTACTCACATGGCTATTGCAAATTAGTGTTTGGTTATAAAAACATCTAGTATGACCTGCATTAACCCAGCATAGGTGAGGTCCCAGACAAATTTTTTTGAGAAAACAGTTTCGGATATGTTTAACCTGGAGGAAAAAAAAAAAAAAATCCGCTCTTAAAGGTATTTGCACCAGCATTTCTTCTGTGTGCAGATTTTTACAAGGCACAGTAGCACTGTCATCATGCAAATGTGGTCTGGAAAGGCAACATTGTAGAGTCTGTAGTTTTATTGATTATGTTCAGTTTTAAATTATGGGGTGAAAAACCTAATGTGCAATACCCCGGACTATATAATTTATGCTCTGCAAATGAGGTATAAATGCTGCTCTGCTGGGCCCCATTAATGATTTCTGCACAAAGGTGAATTATTACAGAAGGAGCAAGACAGTATGAACTGGCCTTCCTGTTATAGGCTATTATAATTTGGTTTCTCAGATGGGAAATAAAGAGAGGAAAATTAACAGAATAGAAATAATTTGGGGGTTTTGTTTGCTTGTTTGTTTTGGTTTTTTGTGGCCTTTTTTTTTTTTTGTGAATAGAAACTGAGTACATAGGGAGCATTTCTGCAAATGAAAGAAAATGTGTTTTGATTATATTCAAAACCTTTTTATGTTTCTTTCCCATTAGTGATTTAGCAAATAAGTGCTTTGATTGTAATGCTCATGAGGAAGGTAAATCCCAGAGAAGTGCATGAAGAGTGCATGCTGATTTGCAAAAGGGTAGTCATACAGAAAACCCTGTATGAATGATCACTCTTCTCTATCCAGAATACACTGATGCCTTCATGTAAATGTCACCCATAAGAAAATCACCCTGGATGCTGGGCACTGGTATTTGATTATTTACTGTTTTATAGGCAATGCCTTTTTACATAATTTATCCACTAAATATTTCTGATTAAAAAGAAACAGGATTTTTAAAGTTTTGCTGTTAGTGCCTTTGGGAGCATAATGCACTGACAAAGAAAGCTCAAAAACCTTCAAATGTATCCTGGATTGTGGATGGAAAAAAATTGTAATATTTCAACTTTGGGAATCCCTTGAAGCTTAACAATGATATCTAAATGGGTATCAAAACTAATTTAAAGTTATAAAAATACACACAGGACACATGAACAGCAGTGGAACATTTTGTTGTCAATTTGCTGAATCCTACAAATCTCAGGATCTGCAGTTGTGCTTCCTGTAGAAGCAAAGCCTACAGATATCTGAAAATAAAGATCTGAAATAGTTCCTAATAAGTTTTCTATATACAGAGGCTGTTGTGCACCCCTCCTATTTACTGAGGCCAGAGGTGATCTGGAGCTGCCACCACAAAGTACCTCCTCCTCTGGCAGCTCTCCATGAGGCAAGAAGTGGAGGCTGCACCAAAATGTAACTTCAGGATTGTCTTTGGCGCCTTGCCTTCTGCAAAATGTGTAGGCAGCATCTCACTACCACTGAGGGTGAATTCCTATTCAGGATTTAAGTGCATATCAGGGGGGAGCTATTAATCCACAGGGAATTACATTGCACTGGTCTCTACTAGGGAAAAAAACCTCCTTCTTTCATGCTATTGAGATGGTTCGAGTCAGTTGAATTTATTATTTCCTCGAGAGACACTGTGCCATTTCACCATGTGATTAATTTCCTCTGCTATTTTGATGGAGTTTGTTGACTTTTATAACCTCATTTATAAAAGCAGGCAGTGACCACAACTTGCAGTTGACCTCAGCAGGAGCCACTAAGTGTTCAGAATTTCTAAAAAAAGAAAATAAAAAGCACAATATGAGGACGGCTTATGACTTGCCACCAAATTTTGCTTGCAAAGGAAGATGTCAAGCTGGGTTATCATATTAAGCTGAGTTATCATATACATTAATTCTGGGTAGACTGTTTGCTGCTTTGCTTAAAAGAGCCAATCATCCTGTTAAATTTCGTATGCATAGGGAGAAGCTGATAATTAGTAAAATATAAGTAAATAAGTAATTTTGTTCCTAGACTACATTTGGAAAAAGTGTTTCTTCAGAAAACTTGGCAAACTATAAGAGAGGATTCTTTTCTTTCTTTCCTTCTTTCCTCTCCTCCTAGTTCCACCTGGTGTTTCTGTGCGGTATTGTTTTCCTTGGCTACCTTCAATGTTAAATAATTCATAAGTTATATCTCTGGTGCTAGATACTTACAGGCCTGCCCTTAAACCAATTTTCTCTGAATATTTCAGACTGATTTTTTCAGTCCATGCTTCTAGAAAATATGACTTAGCCTGTAGAAGTGCCTAACGTAGGAGCATGCTGAGTAAGGTCAGCATGAAGAGGATTGGGGCACAAGGTTCCGTGGGAAGGTGAACCCTGGTGTGAACTGGAAACATCGCAGCATTTCTTGAGCCAGGTATTTCCAAGCTGATGGGAGATGGAATACCATTTATGCTTTTTTTTTTTTAAATCTCACATAGTTCAATAAATAACCTGACAGCACTTCTTTGTATACTGAATTTTGTCTTTCCCGTCTTTTCAATGTCTGCGTATTGAAAATGCAGTGTTGATGTGCTGGAACTATTATTATCAGGCACTTAAAGAATGCAAGTACTTCAGTTTTTCCAGAGATGAGTCTAAATTTTAAAGATAAATATATACAGAAGAAGAATAAAAAGCATAGGAAGAAGCTAAATACCATTTTTCCTATTCCTCTTTGCAGGCACCGGGGAAGCAATTATGCTAAATGACAGAAGGGAAGAACTATAGCTGTTATAGTGAGTGCAATTTTGAAAGCTCCTCTGTAGGACATATTTCTCCATGTGCCTTGGCTAATTCCTTCTCTTCCCTTGATGTGACAATAAAGTCAAGAAACCACAAAACTGGTTTTGGTCACATCAAATTAGCCATTGGAGAGGGGATAAGAAAAAATAAAGAAATAAGTTCTGTACAAATTCTTTTAGCCCTGGATTGGAGGCTGACCAATACTCATTCTAGAAATCAAGTCCTCATAAGGTGCCCAAATGCTGCCTATTAATGAAACATCAAAAGATGTCTCCCTGTGTAACAGATCACTCTATAATCCTGACAAGTGTGCCCTTATTAGAGCAGAACTTACCTCTTTATTTATTATTTATGAGTACATAATAGTGTCTTCAGAAATATTTTCTGCAGCAGGTAATCAAGTGTGGGGAAACAAAAATGCGTATGTCTAATTATAAGTGACATTGTGAAGATCCTGTAGCAGCATACTTCCTTGGCACGGGCAGGGTACTGCATTATAGATTAAAACAGCACAAACATATTACAGTTGGTATAGTGTTTCACTGTTATTGGATGTATGTTGCTAAGAAACAAAATTGAAACATCTCTTTTGAACCTGAGGCCTCTAGTGAGCATGGGATTGCATATGTAGTAAATGTTTTTCACTTTAGGAAGGATTAAATGCTAGGCCAAGAGATGTAGGGAGGGTTCTTTAGTCTTGCATGTTTCCAATCTACTGCCAATGAACCCAACTATTACAGCAGCAAAAACTATGTAAGGAGCTTCAGCATGTTCTGGGATGAAGTGCTGACAGCTGCTTGTTTGAATATTAATAAAGTCTATTGAGTTACTCCCTGCCTCTATTGTCTGTAGCTTGAAACTGTGAAGACTTTCTCTCTGTATCAAGTCTTTATGTTTCTAAGTACTTGCCTGTATCCAAAGATGGTACCCATTTCATTCCTAGAGATGGCATGTCTCACTATAGAGAAAATTACAACCTTGTGCTCCATTAAACATTTATTTTGGCAGCATTGTTGGTTGCTGTTTTCCCTCTTTGATTTAAAGAAGTCAATGCTGATTGAAAGGACACGTGTCCTCTCTCACATATGGTAATTAATTCTCATTCTTCCAAACTTTTGTAAACAAAAGTCAAAGTTATTCTTTAACCACACGCTAGAAAAGTTAATCTTCCTTTAAAAAAAGAATAAAAATTATAAAGTCAGAAGCGTGATACAGAAATGAAAAATTTTACAGTGCAGAGTATTTTTTCATGTATTAACGGCAGATGGTTTTTAACTTGAACATGCATCAGTTAGCTAGCTGATGGTGAAGTAGCAGTTTCTGCTGGCTGGATGTGCTGGTTAAAGTTTGAGGAAAACACTGATAAGACAATGGTTCTGGCCCTGCTGGGGAGGGAGACCTGGGGTTTTCATTTGCAGAGATGAGAACCAGCCACCGAGGACACGAACACAATTTCTGTGCCTATACAGTACTGGGCAGAGAGGTGCAAGATGGGCCTCCAGAAAAAAAACTGGGCTCCAGGAGAATCAGTTTTCTTGGCTGATTGCTCTAAGTGGAGTAACTGAGTAACCCTGACTAAAATTGGAAGTATTAACCATCCCCATCTGAACACAGCCCAGTCTCTATGAGTGCACACAAATACAAGGAATTCAGATGTCAAGTGTAAGTTTACTGGCAACTTGGTCTTTGACAGCAACCGCAACACAGGAATCTTAAACAGCTAATTTTAAATTCTTAAAAATCTGGCAATTTGAAATGTACGAGTTAACCATAGCAATCTCTTCTTATTCCCCACAAAAGATTTCTCTTATACAACTGGACAGGCATTTCATTAGTGGTAGGACAGTGATGAAACAGTTTGTTCACTTTTTCTTGTGACAAGAAAATCATAACAAAAGAATAACCATGATGCCATACTTGGGCCTCTGCTAGTGGATTGGCATTACTGCAGCCATGCAGCTTTGCCAACTGAAGCATGTTCTCCTCACAGCTGTGCTGTATCTGCAGTGAAGTACCACAAGAAGGGACTCTGGTGGGTTGACCCTGTCTGGATGCCAGGTGTCCACCAAAGCTGCACTGTCAATCCCTTCCTTAGCTGGACAGGGCAGAGAAAATACAATGAAAGGTTCATGGTTTGAGATAAGGGCAGGGAGAGATCACTCACCAGTCACTATCACGGACAAAACAGACTCAATTTGGGGAAATTAATTAAATCTATTACCAATCAAATCAGAGTAGGATAATGAGAAATAAAATGTAATCTTAAGAACAGCTTCTTCTTCACCTTTCCCTTCTTCTAGGCTTTAAACTCATCCCCTATTTTCTACCTCCCCTCTTCCAGTGGTGCAGGGGGACAGGGAATGGAGGCTGCCTTCATTCATCACACATTGTCTTTGATGCTCCTTCCTTCTCAAAAGGATGACTCCTCACACTCTTCCCTGATCCACTGTGAGGTCCATGTCACAGGAGACAGTCCTCACAAATTTCTCCAATATGAATCCTTCTCATGGGCTGCAGTTCTCTCCAAACTGCTTCAGTATGGGTCTCTTCCACGGGGTGCAGTCCTTCAGGAACAGACTGCTGCAGCATGGGGCTACCATGGGGTCACAAATCCTTCCAGCAAGCCTGCTCCAGTGGGGGTTCCTCCCTTCAAAGATCCTGCCTGATCCAGCACAGGCTTTTTATGGGTTCACAGCCTCTTTCGTGCATCCACCTGCTCTGGTGTGGGGTCCTCCAGGGGCCATAAGTGGATCTCTTCTCCATCGTGGACCTTCATGAACTGCAGGGAACAGCTTGTCTCTCCATGGTCTTTGCCACAGGCTGCAGGGGAATGTCAGCTCTGGCACCTGGAGCACCTATTGCCCCTCTTTCTTCACTGACCTTGGTGTCTGCAGGGTTGTAGCTCTCACATGCTCTCAACCCTCTATCCATCTGTAGTTGCCCAGGGTTCCTCCCTCACCCTCTTCTTGAATACATTATCCCAAAGTTGCTACCACCCTCACCTTGGCCAACAGCAGGTCCAACTTGGAGGCAGCTGACACTGGCTTCATGAGACACAGGGGAAGCTTCTCTTCTAGCAGCCTCTCACAGAAGCCACACATGTAGCCTCGCTGCTGCCACTAAAATCTGGCCACCCAAGCCCAATACAGAGACTCTGTCAGATATCCTCAGAATGCTGTCAATTTTTTGTGTGAATTAGTGGTAAGAAATCAACTAATTGGAAATTTTGATAAATGGAGTAAATTAATTAATCATTAACTGAAGTATCTTTTTCTCAATTTTTAAGAAAAATCTACCTTGCCAAGTGAAGAAAATGTAATCAAATTTATGATCAATGAAGAAGATATAAGAAATTGAATGTGTGTTATGATCTTACAGAACTGTAACAGAATCCTAGAGAGGGCAAGGAACTATAGTTCACTATATTCATGACCTGAAAGAGTTCCTCAGGACTAGAATATTATTCCTTTTCAGCCTTTGATGCCATCAAGCTTATTTCCATGACAATTAAAAGCTCCTTGCATCATTTATGTCAAATCTACTGCAAAGAAGGTAGTCTCATAAATGCTCAAGGTCCAAAATAAAGTTACAGTTAAAAGCTGAAGTTCTAATTCTATGAAAGTCCAAGATGCATCTTGAAAACCACGCCAAAGGAATGTTCTACAATCACACTGAAAGGGCAGTGGCCTTGTCAGAAGGGCTGGATGTGTAGTTAGAGCTGCACAACAGACAACACCTGGTTTGCCTCTGTCCAAAGCTTAAAAAAAAAAAAAAATCCCAAACTACCAGGAATGTGATAAAACTTGTCAGAAAACTGCAGTGGTTTCATAGGCTGTCATGCTGAGACTGGCAACAAACAGCATGTATTGTCAGAGGAAGTGCCATTTTAATTCATAAATTAATTGAAACAAAACCACAACATAATACAGTAATTTTCCTAATAGAGAGTTTTAATATTTATCTGTCATTTTTATGGTAAAAATTTTTTGTTTACTTTTTTTTTTCTGGGTTATTTTTTGCCTGGATGAGTTTCTTAAAGATACACTGATTATATAGGTAAGATGCAAGGGAGGGGACAGAAGAGCCAGCCAGGGCTGTTAGGGAAGATAAGGCAGGACAGCTGCAGAGCCAGCCTGAACATCTGCTACCATTCCACTGCACTATTAAATGCTTATCTTTCTGACTTGTGGCCTACATGACCAGCATGCACTTAAGGAGTTAGCAGAGGTACTGTATGTCCTTCTCTCTTTCCTGGTTTCAATATTGTGGTTAAACACAAAGTATGCAAATATCTTCTCCTCAGTATTAAAATACTGTCAAGAGAAATTTAAGTAACATGTCCTCCTTAACCTTCTAATTGGCCCTGAAAAAAATCCAGAGTCCAAATGAATGGATTTTCTGTGACTGTCTTATATGGATGAATCTCAGATACACTCTCCAGACCTTGATGGGTAGGCTGTGACATGCATGTTGCCAGGGCAGGTATTGTAACAGCCTATGCACTTTGGGGCAGTGGTCCTGCTGTAGCTTCCATAAGAATTTTCAGCCACTGATTCTGAATAATCTGTTTTTTGCCAGGTAACAGAGAAGTTACTCTCTCTATGTAAGAGAAAAAACTCGTTGTGGAGTTATTGCTAGGTTTTTACAATGGAGGTGAACGTATACGTAGATAAAGAGATGGATGAATAGGGAGATAGATCTTGATCAAAAATTTCATCTCTAGTCAAAGGAGCAGCGAGAAGATCCCACTGTCAAACTTGTCCATTTTGAACAAGTATTACCATGGTCTGAAGTCTGATATTTTTTGCTAGATATACCAGATTGTTTAGGTCAAAAAAAAGGAAGACAAACCTGACAAGTTCCCCTCCTTTCCTCTGTTTAGTGTTAATATAACTCACTTCAGAAGTCTAAGAATGCTTTAACTTTTTGAATCTAAATGTAAAGTAAGTAATGTAAGCATAACTGAATGATCATTAAAACATATGGAGAAAATGCAATAGTAAAAGTGAATGGCTGTGCATTGCACCACAAGTTTAAATATGTTGAATTGTTATAAAATAATAATGCCTGCCATTCTTATAATGCTTTTCAGGTTTGGAAAGAACCATATAAATAAGAGCTAGTCATTGTTATTTAGTGGGCAAATGTTTCCTAGCTGTACAAACTGAATAGTTATTGTGCTGTAGACCCTTAAAAGTAGAGCAAGCATAGAAGGAAGAATTGAGAATAATTTCTGTATCATCAAATCCCATTTGGTAGAAGACTGCTAAAGAGTTAGGTATTTTCAAAAGCAGCATGCAAGTACATGAAGGCAAAGCTGAAAGTGTAATGTCCACATACTGTCCCCAGAAAATGCCTTTGAAACCAGCATAGATAAAGCTACAGACAGCAAAATCTGTCAGTCTCCCCTCATCTCAACTGAATAGCAAGCAGGATCATGTAGGAAAAAGAATCAGGAAAACAGAAGACACTTTTTTATTTTTAATTGAGACACTAAGCAATATCT